>NW_015166495.1:101813-130768 GCF_001447785.1 Gekko japonicus
CAGGAACGCCCCCCTCCCACCATCTAGCCTCTGTTTAAAAACCTCCAAAGATGGAGATGCCACCACCTCCCAATGAAGCCTGTTCCACTGAGAAACCATTCTATCAGGAAGTTCTTCCTAACGTTTAGACAAAAACTTTTAAAATTTAATTTCAGTTTGTTGAGTCTGGTCTGACCTTCTGGGGCACACTGCGATTATTTCTGTATTGCCGAAGCAGAAAGGCACTTTCCCACCTTACTCTTTTTCATTAATTGGTCTCCACGGGACTTCCTGAAGACCATGTGATCTTCAAGGATGAGATCTGGAAATTTGGCATACAGATACAATATAAGTCCCAGAGTACGATCATGACTATTTTTGCTGGACTCCTTGGCTGCCTGCAAGTGAAATGGTCTTTTCTTCTTTCACAAATTCAGTAAGAACTGCCTATCTATATCCTTTACTTACAGATTTCAGATGGGACTTTTAGCTGCATTGTGTATAGTAGCCTTTTAAATGTTTTTGGTTATACTACACAATATTGACCTAAATCCTGTGTTGATTTAGTTTTATGTGTTATCAGCTTAATGAAGTTGCTAGACAGAGAATGTATGCTGGAAACTAGTGCTTGGATTTTTAAAAAAATTAAAGTTAGAAATTTGTTACAGTTCAACAGGCAGGGAGTTGTTTTTTGGGTTTTTTTAATGCTCTTCTTGTAGAGAAAGGAACATTATTCTTTGCTGACTCTCCATCATACAATGAGGTTGGTAACTTTAATCTTCCGCAACACTTTGATCTTGATCTGGGTCTCTCTTCCATCTCTCTGCCTCTGTGTGTGTGTGTGTGTGTGTGTGTGTATGTGTGAAGCACCATCAAGTTGCTTCTGACTTATGATGATCCTATAAATTAATGACTTCTAAAATATTATACAGTTAGCCTTAGAATCATAGTATCATAGAATCATAGAGTTGGAAAGGACCTCCAGGGTCATCTAGTCCAACGCCCTGCACAAGGCAGGAAATTCACAAATACCTCCCTTCCTATATCCCTAGTAATACCTGCTTCAAGCCCAAAAGATGACCAAAAAAAAACCCCCTTCAGGATCCCTGGCCAAACTGGCCTTGTGAAAAATTGCTTCTTGATCCCAAAGTGGCAATCAGCATTTCCCTGGACATGTAACAAAGGGCCACAAGAACTAAGCACTGATACAACCCGTCCTTCCCTCCCTTCTCATGATCTGCCTAAGTTCACAGGATCCACATTGCTGTCAGATGGCCATCTAGCCTCTGTTTGAAAACCTCCAAAGAAGGAGAGCCCACCACCTCCCTAGGAAGCCTGTTCCACCACTCAGGTCTTGCAAACTGAGGGCTGGGTCTTCCTTGACTGAGTCAATCCATCTCATGTTGGGTCTTCCTCTTTTCCTGTTACCGGCAACTTTTCCAAGCATTATTTTCTTCTCCAGTGACTCTTGTCTTCTCATAATGTGACAAAAGTAGGTAGCCTCAGTTTGGTCATTTCAGCCTCTAGGGAAGAGTTCAGGCTTGATTTGATCTAGAATTCACTTATTGTCTTTTTGGCAGTCCCTGAAAATCCATAAAACTCTCCTCCAGCACCACATTTCAAACAAATCAACTTTCTTCCTGTCAGCTTTCTTCAGTGTCCAACTTTCATGTCCATACATAGTAATCGAGAATACTATTGCATGAATTGTCTTGATCTTGGCCACCAGTGACTGACACATCCTTACACTTAAGAATCTTTACTAGCTCCTTCATGGCTGCACTTCCCCCTCTCAATCTCCTTCTGATTTCTTGGTTGCAGTCTCACTTTGGGTTGATGATGAAGACAAGGAATAGAAAATCTTTTAACAATTTCAATTTCTTCATAGCCAGGCTGCAATCACACACACTAAATAATCCACTTTCAATCCACTTTAAATACACTTTCGAATTGGATTTTGGCAGTTCACACAGTAATATCCAGTTGGAAAGTGGATTGAAAGTGGATTATTTAGTGTGTGATCACAGCCTCAGTCTTAAAATTGTGTAATTCCTCCGTACTCATTACTTCTGTCTTCTTGTTGTTCAGCTATAATCCTGCTTTGGCACTTTCTCCTTTAACCTTCATCAGGAGTCATTTCAAGTCTTCATTATTTTCTGTCAGTAATGTCGTGTTATCTGCATATCTCAGGGTGTGTTCAGATGGGCAGCTAATCCCGTCATGATGCCAACTTGAATTTTATCCCGATCTTTTTAATCCATCATAGCATGACCGGATATCCCCCTGGTGAATCACCTTACCGTGTGCTGCCTCCATTGTGGATTGTCTAGATGGCGTCCACTGAAGGAGGCATGCATGGTGGGTTTTTTAAAAAAAACCTTTTGCACATGCGCATAGGCGTCACAGTATGTCCTTGTTGAAGGAGGCACGCAGTGGATTTTTTTTAAAAAATGTTTTGTGCATGTGCATAGACATGACAGCATGTCCTTGTTGATCCGCGCATGTTTAGAGATTTTTTTAAAATGGTGCCCGCTCGGGATGGTCTGATGTCAGACCACCCTGATGGGAGGATTGTGCGCTGGTGGAACGATCAAACAGGTGAAAGCCCGGAGTTGTCCCGCAGGTAACCGAAAACCCTAGATTTAAAGTGCTATCTTTTAAGTATGGCTCCAAAGCGTGGCAAAACGGGATGCCCACGGACGAGGGACATTTCCCAGATGTTTGTGTCTGGACATTGCCTTTAGATCCGTGAGGCAATCATGCCTCGCACAGATCTAAAGAGCCGTCTGATCGGACTCTTAAATTGTTAATGTTCCTTCCACCAATTTACGCTTCACCGTCATCAAAACCTAATCCAATTTTCATAATTTCTGCATAGAGATTGAATTGAGGAGGAGATAAAATACATCCCTGTCTGATACCTTTGACAATTGGAAACCATTCTGTTCCTCCATATTCCATCCTAAGTGGTAAATTGTGTTTGTACAGAGCAGTGATGCGGATCAGGACCGCATGGGAAGGGGAAATTTAACCCTTCAGCTGCTGCACCATTTTGCTAATCAAAAGTGGACTTGATTGGTAAATGTTCAGACAGAAATAAAAAACCCACACATTTAAAAAGTGTTAATTATTTTGAGTTTCAAACCTCTTGATGGCTGGTGCCATTTTATGAGGCATTCCCTTCTGAATTAGACAAAGGAATGAGGTGGAATTATGCCTGCTGCACTGTACGTATCACCTAAAAACAACACACAACCTCTTTGGCCCTTCAGATGCAATGAATAGGTTTGACCGGTTACCAACTTAATTGTGAGACATTCCCAGAATGAATCAATTAAAACTTGTGCATCACCTTTAAAAATGGCACTATATATCTATTTATATATGTGTTGCATATATTTCTCTTTTTAAAGAACCCATAAATTAACATGATTTTTTCCCCTAAAGCATGACATTTTTACTTAAATACAAGGAATTCTGTTTTCCGTTAGAAGCAATGATTACTGAGAATTGTATTACAAGGGAAATAAAAAGGAAATCAGAAGCAACCAGGTCATACAACTGATAAGAAATCAAACCAACAGTTGTTAACCTTCTGCAAATATTGGGGATGGGCTGTGGCTTAGTGATAGAGCATCTGCTTAGAATGCAGAAGGCCCCAGGTTCAATCCCTGGCATCTCCAGTTGAAAGGATCAGGTAGTAGACATTGCAAAAGATTTCTACCTGAGACCCTGGAGAGCTGCTGCCAGTCTGAGTAGACAATGTGGACTTTGATGGACTGATAGTCTGATTCAGCATACGGTAGCGTCACATGTATCCGCCCCAGGAATGCTTGTGTCTACAATCCAAAAATAACTGACAAGCTAAAACGGTCTTGTGAATTTCTTTAGCCTTTTATGAATTATGGACCATGACCATAAGGACATTTCATTTTTTCTGTCAGAGGGTCAGTGTGGTATAGCAGTTGTTCAATTTTATCCAGTTTCAGAGCTTCCCTGAGCTGTGAGACAAATTGATAGTGCAACTTTAAACAGAGTTCTAACCTTTGAAGCCCGTTGCTTGGGATTTCACTGTGACCAACTTACTTCTTTGAGGAGATTAATTCTCAAATTAAATCCTGCTAATAAACAGTAGCCCTCTGAAACCATTACTTCATGCCCACAATGCCTGGTTTGATTCTGACTGTAAAGCACTAAAGAAATATCTGCTTCAAGCTATGAGATACACCAGACGAAATAGGGATAGGGAGCAGTCCCCGGCTCTTGCAGAACTTAGGGCACAGTATAAATCCTTAATTAAGGAAATGAAGTTAGAGCACCTGAAATTTCTCTGGAGAGAACTAGATAGAGCTGTTAGTGAAAAAAATGATTCTCCTTTTTGGGAATTGGTTGCAAACAAAAAAAGTAGTCCATACTGACTGATGGATGCACACATTCCATGCCATGTTTGGTTCACTTATTTCAGTAATGTGTTTGGGCTAAATTGCCCTCAGCTAGAGGGCCAGACCCCCCCCCCCACCAGGTTGTTCCCTCAGATTTTGCGGGTCTACCAGAATGGCCACCAGTCTCAGAAGTTGAAGTTGAAATTAGAGGTCTAATAACTACACTATCCACAGGAAAATCTCCAGGGGAAGATATGTTGCCACCTGAACTGTATAAAGTTTTTCCTGAGTGGTGGACCGCCTTGCTGGTTAGAGTCTTCACACAGAATAATGGGTCTGGAGTGTTTCCCTCTGACTGGAAACTGAGTATTGTGGTGCCGATACACAAAAAAGGAGACACTGCAGACGCTCACAATTATAGACCAATAAGTTTATTAGACATAGCGGCATAACTTTACAGTAAATACTTGTTGACAAAACTGGAAGACTAGATGGCTAAGGAACAAATTTATATCTGGCTCAAGCAGGTTTTCGGAAGGGCCTTGGAACAATCAGTCATTGCCAAACCCTGTGCCAACTGGCACATTTTGGTTCAAATGGACCAACAAAGGCTCTTTATGTAGCATTTGTTGACCTGGCCACCGCATTTGATTCCATTTGACCTTTGGTCAAAGTTAGCTAAAATGAAGGTTGAGAGGCAGTTATTACTGCTCCTTCGAGAGCTATATAGAGGTACTTTTGCCCAAATTAGAGTGGGTATATCTGGCTCTTTAACCAGTAGAATTCCTGTTAGCAAAGGTGTGAAACAGGGCTGTGTGCTGGCTCCATCACTATTTAACCTGTACATCAATGACATTGCAGAGACTCAGGTCCGCATTTCTTCCCTCCATCACTTGGTCAACAAAAAATTTCAATTCTTCTTTATGTGGACGACATAGTTCTAATATCCCCAACTAAAATTGGTCTGAGAAGACTTACATCAGCTAGGGAAATACTGTAATATGGAATCGCTCAATATAAACTGCGCAAAGACCAAGGTAATGGCCTTTAAGAGAAAGCCTAAAATCTCTCGATGGACTATCCTTGGCAACCCCATCGAACAATGCAGAACATTTAAATATCTCGGAGTAACCTTCACGGAGACTCTGAATTGGAAAAACGATCTTGCATCAGTAAAAGCCTCAGCATCAAGAATGGTAGGATCAATTGTACACTTTTTTCACACAAAGGGTGGCTGTCTGATTGACCTGGCACTGAAATTATTCAACAGCAAGGTCATCCCCCATCTCTTATATGGAATTGAAGTTTGGGGCTGGAAGGAGGATATTTTGGCTAATTTGGAGGTAATCCAAAATCAATTTATGAGGTGAATTCTAGCTTTGCCCAGAGGTACTCCCACATCTTTAATGAGAGCTGAACTTGGACTTCCCTCTGTGAAGGGCCGGGCACACCTGGCGGTTATAAAACACTGGAAAAAGAACACACCACCGAGATCCAATCCTATAAGCCATCAATCAGACAACTTCCATTTTGGTCAAGACCCTAGCCGTTCTAACTTTATTAATACTATCATTCAAAGATATACTATTCCAGATGACCTTCTCAGGGTCTCAGCTGAGAATCACATCTTAGGGACTGGATATACGAGGCTGATGCACTAATCAATAGTTCTCTAATTCTGAAATCTAAAGTGGCTCCCTGGCATAAATACTGCAAATCTGACCACCGCAGTTCGAGTGACCTAGTTAATATCTCTAACTATAACCCCAGAGTGTCCTTTACAGCTTTGCGATTCCAAACTATGAAAACAACCCTTTTGGCTGGCCGTTATTTGCATACTCCAAAAGAGCAATGTCTCTGCATTTGTGGTTTGCCAGAGGTGGAGGACATTCCTCACAACATGCTCTATTGTCCACTTTACAGCACTCCGAGAGAAATTTTTAGCAGGGATTCTATTCGTTATGCAAGCGCTCCCAGAAACCGAGAAGATTACGTTCCTGTTGTCCGATAATGATGCTTATCTATCCCATAGTATTTCCCTGTTTGCTTTAGCAGCATCTAAGACTAGATCCAAGGGGCAGGCTACGTGATGGTGATCAAACCTGTTTCATTCTTCTTTTATCACAGACTAGTAGTTAATTTTAACCCGGTCACTAAGGTTGTATTTTAACGTTTTAACGTTTTATGAATGCTCTGCTGTATTTTGTATTTTGTAACAGCCAATGGCTAAATACAATAAATTACTTGACTTGACTTGACCTGAACATACTTCACACCATACCTCACAGGAATGTTTTGGCAATAAAATGGGGGAGAGGTTCTACCTTAGCTCCTTGGAGGAAGGGGGAAGTAAAAAGTTGTTCTTGTGGGTGCACAGGGTGAAACCATAATAATCTTCCTGTGTGGCCAGAGACCTTCCTTCCTTCCTTCCATCAGAGGTACACTGCAAAAAAACCTTTTTTTTTTACACCTGTCCACATCAGAGCACTATCAATGCCATAGGTTGTGAACCAAGAGACTGTAATGTTACTTACAACCATGACATGGGCGTTCTCTACTTTTCTAGGCAACATGGAAGACATGGAAAACGGAACTGAAATAACTGAAGTTGTGCTGCTGGGTCTGTCTCGCCATCCCCAAGTACGAGCTGCACTGTTCTTTATATTCCTGGCTATGTACTTGGTCACCGTTGGTGGGAATGGCCTCATCGTTACGCTGATTATGATTGATTCTCACCTCCACACACCCATGTATTTCTTCCTTAGCAACCTTTCCTTCATTGACGTCTGCTACGTCACCACTTCCGTCCCTCAGATGCTGGCGCACTGCTTTACAGACAGACCCACCATCTCGCTACGCCGATGTTTAGCCCAGATGGGCATCGCTCTCTTCCTGGCAGTAGCAGAATGTCTTCTGCTCGCCATTATGGCATACGATCGATACGTAGCAATTTGCAGCCCCCTGCGGTACAGTGTAATCATGAACCGGAAGGTGTGCATCCTGCTGGCATCTGGTATGTGGGTCTCCTCCTTCCTCTTGACCATTGTCCCTGCGTTTGGCATGCAAGGCCGTTCATGTGGGCGCAACGTGGTGAACCATTTCAAGTGCGAAGTCCAGGCAGTGTTGAAACTGGCTTGCTCAGATACTCGTGCCAATGGATTGGTTATGATGATGACTAGCGTCTTCACCTTGGTCGTGCCATTTGCTTTCATCCTGGTGACGTACGGACGCATTGGCCTGGCTGTGTGGCCCATTCGGTCAGACCATGGATGGAGTAAGGCCTTGTCAACCTGCGGGTCCCACTTGTCGTGGCGGGAATCTTCTACGGCACAACCATGGCCTTGTACTTGCGGCCTCAGAAGAAGACTTTCACAAATGGAGAGAAGGTGACGTCGGTGTTCTACGGGGTGGTCATCCCGATGCTTAACCCCCTAATCTACAGCCTGAGGAACAGAGATGTAAAAGGAGCTCTGTGGAGGGCACTAGCCAGAAAGTAGAGTGATGATATCGCTAGCAACTGGGAAATGTTGTTGATCTTCAGGGTGTTACTGGAATCTAATTTTACCTTGTTGAGAAAGCATAATGGTTTTACTTATCAGTGACAATCATATCTCTAGTTTCTGAGGTTAGCCATGTTGGTCTATAGTAGAAAAGTTAGATTCGGGTCCAGTAGCATCTTAGAGACCAACAAGAATTTTGGGGTATAAATTTTTGAGATTATCTGATTGTATCTGATGCATATCTGATGAAGAGTGGTTTTTCTATCTGATGAAAGGACCTCTGTCAAGGCTAAATTGTCTAGGTTGGCCTTTGGAGGGTAACCACCTGTTTGGGCTGTTTTCCTTAATGGTACAGTGATAGCTACATATTTTAATAGTTTAATGTTTTAATGTTAATATTTTATATTGGTGATTTGTTTTTATGTTGTTTTTACCTTATTGGTTTTAGTGTTGTCAGTTGCCGTGAGGTCCTTTGGGTGAGCAGTGACTAAAAAAAATTCTACTAATAAATAAATATCTTGGGGTCTCTCAGGTGCTACTGCGCTCAAATCTAGATAACCATGTCTCTAGTGGCATGATTGCTCAAGCTCACCATTACGTTTAGATACTAGTCCATTAAGCTACATGAAGAAACGGAAGGAAAACTAATGACCTGGTTTAAGTTTAGAGAAATGGAATTGGATTTTGGGGAAATATGCACCCAAAACTAATCTGCATGTGTTTGAAAGACTTTTTTTGTAACATACTTTTACTACAGCACCTTACACCTCATGAACTAGTTGTTATATATAGAAATACAACAGATGGATGTCAAAAATTTGATTGGGACATGCAAATTTGAAACTTGTGTGTTTTGAACATATCCAAACTTGACCTATTTTGGGAAGATATGGTTTAGTTTATGCATGGTAATATACCACCAGATCCTAAGAGAATCCTATTAGGATATTTAAAAGTATTGGTGGTTTCTTCAGACATTCTTCAGACATTCCATTAGTCTCTACCACTCTTTTTAAAGCTGCAAAGATGGTCATTGTGGCATACTGGAAAGATTGGTTTAAATAAAAGTTTGGTTTAAAAGATTGGTTTAGCCTTATTAACTAAATTAACCTATTACAAAGGGATGCAAACAAACCATGTATGACAAACAGGGAAGATTTGTGAAGGCTGGGATTTTTTTATTATTTATTTATTTTATTTCATTTATACCCCACCCTCCCTGCACGCGGGCTCAGGGCGGCTTACACAGGCACAAAAGTGCGATAAAATTACAAGTTAAAACAATTAAGGCACAAGTGCAGTAAAAGTCAACAGTTAAAACAGTTTAGGCAAAAATGCACATCTCACAGGATACATAATGACTACAATACTTACTCCCTATTGCATATCCCAATGGGGTCAAAAAAAGGGGGGGGAGGCCATGGACCACAATATTTCAGCTGGCCTGTCAGCCCGACGCGGCAGAACTGCTCTGTAGTCGCATGGTGGTGGTAGTGGCGGCGGCGGCTCCTACTCAAAAGCCTGGCAGAAGAGCTTCGTCTTGCAGGTCCTGTGGAACTGTACCAGTTTTTTTTTATCATGTACTTATATTTTTATCATGTAATATGAAAATTAGAAATAAAACGTATCCTTTTGCTTTTAATAAACGGCTGTAAATCTTCTCCTCTTCTCCCACTCCCCTTTTGGTTTAACTATTACGTAAGGTAATACATGCAATAGTAATATTTGTTTTTAATTTTGCCAGAAAAATGAAAAGAAATCCATTTTTATGTCAAATAGCTTCTTGGGTGATTTACACATCTGCAATTTAAATTTTCCATCAGAAATAATTAACTTTCTTTCTTATAGGGCTTCCAGCAAGCTGGAGAAAAAAGTCTTGCCTGATCTTGACAGATCTCAGAAGCTAAGCACGGTCGGCCCTGCCTAGTATTTGGATGGGAGACCTCCAAGGAATACCAGGGTCATGACACTAGGGCTGCCAAGCCGTGGCGGGGGATCCGCACATCTTCACAGGATCCCTGCCAAAGGGACAGCGATACGCGTTGCACTGTCGTCGCCAGGATGTGACGCTATGCATCGCTCTGGCAACAGAACTCCAGCCCCGTTGCCAGAGCGACGCGTAGCGTCACATCCTGGCGACAGCAGTGCAACGCATATCGCTGTCCCCCGCGGCAGGGATCCTGTGAAGACGTGCGGATCCCCCGCCGCAGCTTGGCAGCCCTACATGACACAGAAGAGAGCAATGGCAAACCACCTCTGAAGGTCTCTTGCCTTGAAAGCCCTACAGGGTTGCCATAAGTCAGACGTGACTTGACAACAAAAAATAAATGTGTGGAAATGACCAGATAAAGCTTTTCATGGTACAGAAGTAAATTATGCCACCTGGTAAACAACCTTCCATTAAGCCTCTATTAAAGGGACAGGACATTTTTTCTCCTCCAGGTTGTTTGCAATCCTACTTTCTTAGCTGTTATGTTCTACTGAATCCCATATGCAGACCCGTTTTCTGGGTCACATTTTGTAGAAGCATCTGTATCTCCTCTGCCCCGCTTAGGGTTCACTTACTAATAATAGATTAACTCTTCTTCTTCTTCTTCTTCTTCTTCTTCTTCTTCTTCTTCTTCTTCTTCTTCTTCTTCTTCTTCTTCTTCTTCTTCTTCTTCTTCTTCTTCTTCTTCTCTGTCATGTCACAGCTGATTTATGGTGACCTCATAGGCTTTTCAAGGAAAGAGACAGTCAGAAGGGGTTTGCCATTGCCTGCCTTCGGCCCCTGCCACACGGCAGGGAAAACACCGGTGAAAGTGTGGCTAATTAGAGCCGCACCAAAATAGAGACGCTGTGGGTGGGATCCCATGGATCCCGTGAGCCACGCGCCGTTGTTGCTCCCCGGCACGATCAGATGCCGGGGAGGAAGAGACGAGGGGGAGGGGGAGGCTGTCGAACTGTGCATGCTCGAGCATGCGCAGTTCAGCCGGGGGCCGGGGATGCGCCGGCGCAAGGAAGCACCGCCGATCCCATGGTCGCACTTGCCGCGGCCCTTTCAATTGAACCACCCGGTTAGGTGGTTCCTTTTGGTGCGCTTTTTCGGCGGAAGGGACGGATGGGGGACGGGCGCAGCACGATTCCCAAATGTTGCTGTGGGATCATGGCCATTTGCTGCGGCCCCGATCCGTCCCTCTCCCGGCCCAAAACCCCTCATGTGAACAGGGCCTTCATGTCACAACCCTGGTATTCCTTGGTGGACTCCCATCCAAATGCTTAGCTTCCAAGATTTGACGAGACTGGGCTAGCATGGGCTATCCAGGTCAGTCTGACATCTAAAGCTGACTTATACTTAGTATCAAGATAGGTCGTATTTCACATAATCTATTTATTGCTTGATCCTTTTTAAATTGGATATGCTAAGGATTGGACCCCAGGCCTGCTAAAAGCAAAGCTGATTAAGAACATAAGAACATAAGAGACGCCAATGTTGGATCAGGCCAAAGGCCCATCCGGTCCAACACTCTGTGTCACACAGTGCCCAGAAATACCAGTGCCATCAGGAGGTCCAGCAGTGGGGCCAGGACATTAGAAGCCCTCCCACTGTTGACCCCCCCCCCCAAGCACCAAGAAGACAGAGCATCACTTGCCCCAGAGCCCCTAGCTATACCTTGTGGCTAATAGCCACTGATGGACCTCTGCTCCATATGCTTATCTAATTCCCTTTTGAAGCCGTCCATGCTTGTAGCACCCACCACTTCCTGTGGCAGTGAATTCCATGTGTTAATCACTCTTTGGGTGAAGAAATACTTCCTTTTATCCGTTCTAACCCGACCGCTCTGCAGTTTCATGGAGTGCCCACGAGTTCTTGTATTGTGAGAAAGGGAGAAAAGTACCTCTTTCTCTACCTGCTCTTTCCCATGCATAATCTTATAAACCTCGATCATGTCACCCCTCAGTCGTCTTTTCTCCAAGCTAAAGAGCCCTAAGCGCTTTAACCTTTCCTCATAGGGAAAGTGTTCCAACCCTTTTATCATTCGAGTGGCCCTTTTCTGCACTTTTTCCAAAGCTATAATATCCTTTTTAAGGTGTGGTGACCAGAACTGCACACAGTATTCCAAATGAGGTCTCACCATTGATTTATATAGGGGCATTATTATATTGGCTGATCTGTTTTCAATACCCTTCCTAATAATCCCCAGCATAGCATTGGCCTTCTTTATTGCAGTCACACACTGTCTCGACATTTTCAGTGAGTTATCCACTACAACTCCAAGATCTCTCTCTTGCTCAGTCTCTGCCAGTTCAGACCCCATCAATGTGTATTTATATTTAGGATTTTTGGCTCCAATGTGCATCACCTTGCACTTGGCCACATTGAACCCCATTTGCCATGTTGACGCCCACTCGCCCATCCTTGACAGATCCCCTTGGAGTGCCTCACAATCCTCACTGGTTTTCACCACCCTGAACAACTTTGTATCATCCGCAAATTTAGCCACTTCACTGCTTACTCCCATCTCCAAATCATTCTCTGCTAGTGAGCCCTCAACACCACCACTCCTTGCCGCCTAAGAAAACATGACATTCTGTTGCATCCTTGGAGGTTTCCCATCCACATACTAGCCAGGGCTGACCCTGCTTAGCTTCCAAGATTTGATGGGATCAGGCTAGTCTGTGCTATCCAGGTCAGGATATTTCTGCTAATACCGAACCTTTAAAATGTTGGCCAGGAAGAAAGTCCCTTACCTATATCCTTCACTTGCATTTCTTTCCTGGGTCATCCCAAGGAAATCTTTTCTAATTGCTCAGTTGGTGTAAATAAATTAGTAAATCCATATAGCCCAAGTAAAGTTCACTTTCAGCCAGGCTATTTTAAATGGCTCAAGACACTCTCAAAATGTAGTGATCTGAATTGGTCCCAGTGTTTCTACAGATTATAGGTCTACACTGACTGCAGACAAGTCACGCCACATCACGAACCACGAACCACGAACCACGAACCATGAACCTCAAACCGGTTTGTTAATCAGAAAGGTTCATGGTTCGTGAGAACCTACGAATCTTCACCTCCATTTTCCTGGTTCATGCCCATCCCTAATCCCTATCTCATGGTGATAATTAACCAAGGTATTAAACAAAAACTACAAAGAGCTTTGTCACAGTGAGTATTACCACAAAGCACACTTACAGGATTTTGGTTCCTCAAAAATACCAATAAAATTTGAATCAAGTGGGCAAATGAATTAATTTAGGCCTTTGAACTTTAGTTTTGGGATTATGAGACAACATTTTCTTCATATCTTATGTGCCACATGATCACCATGTCAACAGAAATTCAAAGTGGGGTTTCCTTTTCAGACAAATTAGCTGAGGAATGTGAAGGGAAGCCAGAGAGTACTGACAACATTAAATTTGCTGGGGCTGGAGGTTAACATAAGAACATAAGAACATAAGAGACGCCAATGTTGGATCAGGCCAAAGGCCCATCCAGTCCAACACTCTGTGTCACACAGTGGCCAGAAATACCAGTGCCATCAGGAGGTCCAGCAGTGGGGCCAGGACATTAGAAGCCCTCCCACTGTTGACCCCCCCCCAAGCACCAAGAAGACAGAGCATCACTTGCCCCAGAGCCCCTAGCTATACCTTGTGGCTAATAGCCACTGATGGACCTCTGCTCCATATGCTTATCTAATTCCCTTTTGAAGCCGTCCATGCTTGTAGCACCCACCACTTCCTGTGGCAGTGAATTCCATGTGTTAATCACTCTTTGGGTGAAGAAGTACTTCCTTTTATCCGTTCTAACCCGACCGCTCTGCAGTTTCATGGAGTGCCCACGAGTTCTTGTATTGTGAGAAAGGGAGAAAAGTACCTCTTTCTTTACCTGCTCTTTCCCATGCATAATCTTATAAACCTCGATCATGTCACCCCTCAGTCGTCTTTTCTCCAAGCTAAAGAGCCCTAAGCGCTTTAACCTTTCCTCATAGGGAAAGTGTTCCAACCCTTTTATCATTCGAGTTGCCCTTTTCTGCACTTTTTCCAAAGCTATAATATCCTTTTTAAGGTGTGGTGACCAGAACTGCACACAGTATTCCAAATGAGGTCTCACCATTGATTTATATAGGGGCATTATTATATTGGCTGATCTGTTTTCAATACCCTTCCTAATAATCCCCAGCATAGCATTGGCCTTCTTTATTGCAGTCACACACTGTCTCGACATTTTCAGTGAGTTATCCACTACAACTCCAAGATCTCTCTCTTGCTCAGTCTCTGCCAGTTCAGACCCCATCAATGTGTATTTATATTTAGGATTTTTGGCTCCAATGTGCATCACCTTGCACTTGGCCACATTGAACCCCATTTGCCATGTTGACGCCCACTCGCCCATCCTTGACAGATCCCCTTGGAGTGCCTCACAATCCTCACTGGTTTTCACCACCCTGAACAACTTTGTATCATCCGCAAATTTAGCCACTTCACTGCTTACTCCCATCTCCAAATCATTAATGAACAAGTTAAAAAGCAGTGGACCAAGTACTGATCCCTGCGGTACCCCACTGCTTACCACCCTCCACTGAGAAAATTGCCCACCTACACTCACTCTCTGTTTTCTATGAACTAGCCAGTTTTTGATCCATAAAAGGACTTGTCCTTCTATCCCATGATTTTTGAGCTTACTTAGGAGCCTTTGATGAGGAACTTTATCAAAAGCTTTCTGGAAGTCAAGGTAAATAATATCTATTGGATCCCCCTTGTCCACATGTTTGTTCACCCCCTCAAAGAACACTAACAGGTTAGTGAGACAAGATCTTCCCTTACAGAAACCGTGCTGAGTCTGCCTCAATAGGTTTTGTTCATCTATGTGCCTACTAATTCTTTCCTTAATAATGGTTTCCACCAATTTACCCGGTATCGACGTCAGACTGACTGGCCTGTAATTTCCCGGATCTCCTCTGGAACCCTTTTTAAAGATGGGAGTGACATTAGCTACCTTCCAATCCTCAGGAATGGAGGCAGATTTTAAGGAAAGATTACATATCTTTGTCAGGAGATCTACAAGTTCACATTTGAGTTCTTTCAGAACTCTCGGATGTATGCCATCTGGGCCTGGTGATTTTTCAGTTTTTAAGTTGTCTATCAGTTTTAGGACCTCCTCTCTCATCACCTCAATCTGACTCAGGTCTTCCAACACCCCTCCTGAAATCAGTGGTTCTGGAGTGGGCAAGCACTTCTCATCTTCCACAGTGAAGACGGAGGCAAAAAATGCATTTAGCTTCTCAGCCATTTCCCTATCATCCTTCAATACTCCTTTTACCCCTTGGTCGTCCAAGGGCCCCACTGCCTCCCTGGCTGGTTTCCTGTTTCTAATGTATTTGAAGAAAGTTTTATTGTTGGTTTTTACGTTTTTTGCTATATGCTCCTCATATTCCCTTTTTGCCTGCCTGACCTCAGACTTGCATTTTATTTGCCATAGCCTGTGTTCCGTTTTATCAGCCTCACTGTGACTAGCTTTCCACTGCTTAAAGGAATTCTTTTTACTTTTTACAGCCTCCATTACTCTGTTTGTTAACCATGCAGGCTTTTTCCTATACCTGTTTGTGCCTTTCCTAACCTGCGGAATATATATTTTTTGAGCTTCTAGGATCGTAGTTTTAAATAGATCCCAAGCTTCCCCAATTGTTTTGACCCTTTCTACTTTTCCTTTCAGTTTCCTCCCCACGTGTCCCCTCATATCAGAGAAATTACCCCTTTTAAAGTTAAAAATGGTTGTGTGAGTCTTTTTGGCCAATTCTCTATTTGTACAAATGATGAACTCAACAACATTATGATCACTGTTTCCAAGCGGTGCAATCACTTTTACATCTCTCACCAGGTCTTGAGTGTTACTTAGGACTAAATCAAGGATCGCCTCTCCCCTGGTAGGTTCCGTGACCATCTGCTCCATAGCACAGTCATTTAGAGTGTCTAGAAACTCAATCTCTTTTTCCCGGCTAGAACACATATTGACCCAATCAATGTGTGGGTAGTTAAAATCACCTATTATTACACAGTGTTTTTGTCTAGTTGCTATCTTTAAGGCATTCATCATTTTATAATCCTCCTCTATCTTTTGATCTGGTGGGCGATAACAAACTCCCAGTGTTAAGTTTCCTTTTGGCCCCCCTATTTCAACCATATGCTATAGGTCAGTGGTGCCCAGTGTGTTGGCCACAGGTGTTAAGATGTCTGCTGATGTGTTTCCTGGAACCTACTTGCTTCTTTCCCAAAACAAAGAGTCACTTCTGGTTTTCCTCCATCTCACTGGAGTGGGAGGTGCCTCAGAAGACCCAAAGAGGCATCACCTTTGGGTCTTCAAGGAACATCATTTGGGAACTTTTATCCATCATGGGAAGATGTTTGGCTTCAGAACCCTTAACACTTTCTGGAACCTCTCAACATTTTGTCATTTGACCCAACCCCAAAGGCAGTCCTTCTGCTGTAAAAATCACTATCTGTTCTAAATTTTCCAAAAGTGTCTACAGGTTCAACAAGACTGGGGATCTCCATCCTAGGTTACATCTGGATTCAGCTTTAAATCAGATTCAAATTTATGTCAGAGTTTCCTCCATGTATAAAATATTGGGAACATTTTCAAGGGAACAAAATCACTTTGATAGCACTCAGTAGGGTTGCCAACTCTAGGTTGGGAAATTCCTGGATATTTGGGGGTGGAACCTGGGAAGGGTGGAGTCTGGAGCTTGGCAAGGTTGTGATGCTATACAGTCCCCCCTCCAAAGCAGCCACTTTTGCCAGAGGTACTCATCTTTGTAATTTGGAGATCACTTGTTATTCCAGGAGAACTCAACCAACTGGAGGCTGGTAATAGAAGAAGGAGATTGGATTTTTACCCCGCCCTTCACTACCCGAAGGAGTCTCAGAGCAGCTTTATGATCCATTTATTTATTTCCTTAAATTTGTACCCTGCCCTCCCCCCCAACAGACACCCTGTGAGGTAGTTGAGGCTGAGGCTGAGGCTGCGGTCACACACAATAAATAATCCACTTTCAGTGCACTTTCCAACTGGATTTTAACTGTGTGAACTGGCAAAATCCAGTTGGAAAGTGCATTGAAAATGGATTGAAAGTGTGTGTCTGCAGTGTCTGCAGTATTTAGTGTGTGTGACTGCAGCCTGAGATAGGTCTTTTGAGGACTGCTTTTGAGAGAACCTCTGAAAGAACTTGTGACTGACTCAAGGTCACACCAGCAGCTGCACACAGAGGAGTGGGGAATCAAACCCGGTTCTCCCTGATTAGAGTTCACGCTCCTACACCAAACTGACTCTACTAGTGTTTAAATTTTCCTCACAGAATTTTTTTTTTTAAAAAAACCAACAACTTGGTGTCGTCGTAACATTACAGGGTGGTCAGTACTGCCTCAACAAATGTTGGAAGATACTGGCAGGTGCCTGTGGAGGGTGAAGTTTGGGGAAGATGTGAAACCATTTCCATGGGAGGCTGTAAAAAATTCTTCAAATCTCTGTGGTGAAGACCACAGTGACATGGGGAAATGACTACACTGCCACTATGGAGACCATTTTCCCACCATTTTTTCTCCCACTCCTCAGTTTCTCAAGGGCAGGATTTTAACCGCTGTGGGCAGGCTGATGGTAAGCCTAAGCAAAAGTCCCTTTTTCTAAAGAAAAACTGCACACAGTAAGGGTCTGAAATCCATCTTGTTCAAGACATCAGGCCAAACTCTAAGTACCTTAGTCTTCTCAGGGCTGAATCTCTTGGCGTAAGATGGCCACATTCCCAAACAAGACCAGAAACACTTGGCAAAAAGACTTAATTAAGGCACTTCTCACATGCTAAATAATGCAGTTTCAATCCACTTCAGCGACCTTTTGCAAGTGGATTTTGCCATTTCGCACAGTAAAATCCAGTTGCAAAGTGCATTGAAAGTAGATTGAAAGTGTGTTATTTAGTGGGTGTGAAAACGCCCTTTAAAATAAAACTTTAACAATCCCAGATCAGGTTTGTTTTTCTGCCAACAGCCATCAGCAGCAGCATCGAACTTTCAACCTGGACCCAACTTAGGGTGTCATCCAAGCGACAAGAAACAGTGTACTTTGCACTTCCTACTAACTTTTCCTGCTCTATTTCTTTAGTCAAGCCACTTCACGAAGAGAAAAAAAAATACTATCCCTAACTCCTTTCCTTCAAGCACTTCCTTTCCCCCCATCTCCTTAATGCCAGGGTATTTGCAAAACTATTCTCTGGACATTGCAGTGCCTCTGGTTAACTCTTGGATGGGTATGTGTGCAAAATGCCATCAAGTAGCAGTTGACTTATGACGCCCACCTCAAGAAGCTTTCAAGACAAGTGAGAAACAGAGGTGGTTTGCTATTGCCTTCCTCTGCAAGGCCGTCCTTGGCGGTCTCCTTTCCAAGTACCGACCCGGCTGACAAGATCGGGCTATATACCATGCCGCCTTTCCTCCCATCTCTTGGATACCAATGAAGAAATTATTCCCTTTTTGTATCTATGTTAATTAATAACCTAAGAATCTATGGTGGTGGGACATTCTGTCAAGTCACAGCCAACCTATGGCAACCCTGGAGGGCTTTCAAGACAAGAGACATTCAGAGGTGGTTTGCCATTGCCTGCCTCTGCACAGCAACCCTGGACTTCCTTGGAGGTCTCCCATCCACGTACTAACCAGGGCTGACCCTGCTTAGCTTCTGTGATCTGATGAGATCAGGCTAGCCCTGGGTCATCCAGGCCAGGGCAACGATCTATAGGCTTTGCTAACTTGTGTCTAGGCACTTTTAAGATTCAACCCCATGTACTCGAAATTCATATATTTATTTTTCTCTTTCTGAAAACTTTGGCTGCGGTCACACCGGCGGCTTGGTGTGATACGGTGCCGCCTCTAATTGTACTGGTTTGAAGTGTTGCGGGGCATATCATCCAGACAGCACACCCTGCTGCAGGTGACCCATGCAGACATCTTGTGGTCAAGCATCCACATTACTGCAGCGCCTCAGCCACAGAGTGCGCTGCCCAGAAATTGTTCAAAATGCATGCACGCGCATGTGCACTCATGCTCATATAGGCACATTTTTTTAAAAAAAACCTCCCTAGCAGCAGGAACAGATCTGTAGGTTCAGACTGCCAAATCCGTTCTGTGTGTGCTCCCCCACATTCAGACATCTGGCCAGGCTCAATGAAGGTGTGGGGAACCAAAAGTACAATTTGTGGTGTGGTGCCTTTTTAACCTGGCTCCAAGTTGTCCTATGATGGGATGAATATGCCGGGGGATCAACTGACAGAGCCAGTTTGGTGTAGTGGTTACGTGTGCAGACTCTAAGCTGGGAGAACCGGGTTTGAGTCCCCACTCCTCCACTTGCACCTGCTGGTGTGACCTTGGGTCAGTCACAAGCTCTGGCACAGCTGTCCTTGAAAAAGAGCAGTTTGTGTCAGAGGGGGAGGGGGAGGGAAAGGAGTTTGTAAGCCGCTCTGAGACTCCAAGTGAAGGGCGGGGTATAAATCCAATCTCTTCTCTTCTCTTCTCTTCTTCAGATGTGACTGTCCGACTGTGCCCATTTGATCCAGGGGAGAGGGGTGGCTGCATTGGGCCAAACCGCTTGTGGGATCACAGTCTTTGACTCACCTCTGCTGTTTTCCCTCCTTGATGCTGTACCCTTAAGTGTCTTCCTCTTATTTTTTTAGAACTTTGGGGACACTTTGACTTTACATACATCCCTACCTGTCCATACATATATTGTTTTTATAACTCCCTCAGGGTATGAGTTGGCTCAAAGACAGTGCTTTACTGGGCATCAAGATACATGGGTCAGTTCTTTGCTACCAATACTCCGTGTAACGATATGAGCTTATGTTTGTATTTCTGTATAGTGCTTGTGCGGCCAATAAAGTTGAAACTGAAGTTTAGAATGGTCTCTTCTTCCGTCCCAAATATGGTACCCAAGCATACTTATGTATACATACAAAGGCAAAAAAAGTTCATAGGGTCACACACGTATATGGCTCCCTTATTCAGTGGAAACAACTGTCTGTTTCCACTGGAAAATGCATCCGTATGTAAATTTTGTGATCTTAAGAATACCCTTATTGTAACCTAGGAAGAGAGGAGATATCGCTCTAAATAGGAAGAGTAGTTTAGGAAACAAAAAAGTTTTAATTAGGTGAAATCTGTCGAGAAATGTGTGGTTTTGCTTGTTCCATTTGAGAAGTGATGATTGTATATCTTGGAATTTTCTTAAATGATTCACTTTACCTAGATCTTTGAGTTTGTTTGGGATTAGAATGCCTAGATATGGTAGGGGCTTCTCCATCCAGCGGTAGGTATAGGAGTCATACCTCAAACTAACATAAAGTAAAGGTAAAGGTTCCCTTGCTCGAAAGCCAGTCGAATCCGACTCTAGGGTTGCGGTGCTCATCTCCGTTTCAAAGCCGAAGAGCCAGCGCTGTCCGAAGACATTTCTGTGGTCATGTGGCCGGCATGACTAAACACCAAGGTGCACGGAGCGCTGTTACCTTCCCACTGAAGTGGTACCTATTTATCTACTTGCAATTTCTTGCTTCCGAACTGCTAGGTTGGCAGGAGCAAACTAACATACACATAAACAATAAACAGTACACACCCTCTACATAACACCACAAATCGTCCAGGAAAGTAAGACAATAAACAAAATATTTAAGTAAATAATTTAGAGTTCAACAAGTTGATCGGCAATATTACATTACTGTTACTGCTGTTATTGCTGTCGAGTCATTACTATTTGTGCAATAAGTTGATGTCTAATTCTGTGTAATTTACAATGATATCTATATGGTTATGTATATTCTTGAACTATCAATAAAAAATTAATAAAAAAAGAAGAAGAAGAGAGGAGGGAGGGAGACCAAGAGCTTATCGTAACACACTGACACAGTAGATTTCATTGAGTCTACCACAAAAGTTCCTCTGGGAATTATAATGTTGACTGAACCATCCCATGCCTCATAGTGTTCTCAGGTGAAATGAGGACTGATCTTTGACTATGAAGTCATTCCTTAGTAGTTTTATTAAAGACTTTTGGGTCACATCTCAGAAGGACCTCTAGAAGTGCAATTCGTAAAACGCTAAGCAGCAAGCGTCAGCAAAATCGTTATCTTCTGTCTCCAGGTATGGACAGAGCTGTTCTTCCTGCAAGATCTTCTAACATGACCAACATAGGCAATGTTCTCCAGAACTTTAAAAGAAGGGGAAACTTGAATTTCCCCCCATTCTTGCCAATCCATTCCTTGAATGAATGTAAGATACTACATGGAACCTTGAAGATAAATCAGAGTTAGAGAGAAGGATCAGTTGATAGCATTGGCACCAGATAAAAAAACTACCAGAACTTTCTTTCAAGGTGTCGTTCATAGCCAGGAGCTATCACTATGAGTCTTCACCAGGAAAATAGCTCCAAACTGACCTCCCGGATGGGATTTAATTGAATTCCTGGCCTTAAAGAGGAAAATTAGGTTGCTAGCAGTGTTCCCTCTAAGCTGAGTTAGTGTGAGCTAGCTCATAGTTTTTTAGCCTCTGGCTCACACATTTTTGTCTTAGCTCAGGGAGGATGGCTGCAGAGCAAACTAATTTATGCAGTAGCCAAATTGCTCACTCACAACTTTAATGCTGATAGCTCACAAAGTACAATTTTTGCTCACAAGACTCCATAGCTTAGAGGGAGTATTGGTTGCTAGCGCTGTTTTTTTTTTCCTTGCAGCTTGATCGTTGTCTTTCAAAGTACCTTGAAATGAAGAGTACATATTATTCAAGATCTCAGTCTTCTTTCTGGGCATCACTGGAGAAATAGCACTGAGTAAGTAAAAGACCTTTAGCAACAGAAAGAATGTGTGCATTAATGCTCTTTTTGGATTCCATTTTCCCCTTTATATTCCTTGTGTGTCAATAAGTCATTTTTAACTTTACTTGGCTCTTTCGTTAGGGCATGGAAGTAAATTAACATTAATAGACTTCACTGAAACAAAAATGAAGCCAGACTACCAAAGCTTAAAATTAAGAAGTACTGATTTTAAGTAGTGGGGTGGGGGGAATCAGTTAAATAACTATTCAGCCTTCCATAGAGGAGGTTGCCTGCTATGCCCCTCCATGAGTCACTGCTGTGGGGGTTGTATAATTCTAAGTAATCTTTTCTGGGGAGAACAATTCTGCTACATCTGCATCAGCTATGCTCAGTATCACTTAGTTGTGGGGAAGGGGGACAATTTCCCATGGTCCTCTCTCTCTCTCACTCTCTCTCTCTCACACACTCACTATATACTCTATGGTGTCTACGAGTTGCACAAAAATGTGTTTTCCCCAACTGGTACATTGTCTCCTCCAATGCTCTCTCTATGCTGTGGAGTCTTGTGAGCAAAAATTCTACTTTGTGAGCTATGGGCATTAAAGTTGTGAGCAAGCAATTTGCCTGCGGCATAAATTAGTTTGCTCTGAAACCATCCTTTGTGAGCTACGGCAACAATGTGTGAGCCGGAGGCTAACAAACTGTGAGTGAGCTCGCACTAACTCAGTTTAGAGGGAATTCTGGTCTCCTGTAGTCTTAAGCCTTCAGGTTATACTGACACCATTCCTCTCCCTGTCCCAGGTTACCGAGGTATACAAAGAAATCAGTGCACAATAAATTCTCGTTGATTGGATTTATTCAATATCAAATTATTGCTAGATTCACCTACCGCTGAGTACTTCCAACTCAAAGCAGCCCCCTCAGTTCGTGGAAGCCAGTCAGGGGACTGCAGAAGAAGCTTCTAGAATGGGAAATGGAGGAGAGAAGGACTGGGGGAAAAGTTTTTCAACCTCTACGCACAGCTTGAAAAATCATATTTTTTCATATATATATTTTTAAAAAATCAGCTTCTTTCATTGTGCCGGTAAGTTTTATATGATTTTTTAAATGTGGATAGAAGTCGGGAAAGAAAGAATCAGTATTTTTTTTTCCTGGAAAAAAGGTGCTTTCCCCTCAGTTCTTATACCTGAAAATCTTGCTTGCTTAAGTCTGTGCCCAAAGGCAACCTACTCTTGAATCATTAAGCATGTGGGGAGGTGGGAGATTGCAGCTATTCAGCTGTAAGGGAAAGACACTCTGCATGCTCAGAGATTTTGTTTCTATCAGGACTCAGACCTAATTCAGAAGTCAAACTTCCTGTCTAAGCTCATGGTTAGATGAGTTCTCTGTGATAAAAATGAATGTATTACCTAGGCCCCTGTCACACGGGCAGGAAACTGCAGAGGAGAAGTGTGGCTGTTTGCCCCGGGGCAAACTAACATGCAGTAAAGCGATCAGACCTACTGTGGAGGTTCTGTGGAGGTACTGTGGAGGTTCCATGGCAAGGGAGAGGTGCCGATCACAACACACGCCTGCGCGCAATGAAGAAGCGCGCGGCGCGGCGAACTGGTTTTCTTTTTTTGTGTACACTACGAATGCGCATGCTCCGTTGGGTGCGTGTGCGCATCCACGGAGACGTGGGGGGAAAAAAACCCTTTTCCGCAAGGGGACATGGGCGGGCGCCGGATACCACCGGAAACGCGATCAGACGCCCGCCCTTGCCCCGCAGTTTCTGGAAACTAGTACCTCCAAGGTACTAGTTTTTTGCTGCGCTTTTTCGGCAGGAAGCCTCAGTTGTGCCACGGAAGCTTCCTTAAAATATACCACTGATGGTTGAGCCATCAGTTATAGATGCATGGCAGTAATTAATTCAAATCGTACATCATATACTGTGTTTCCCCGAAAATAAGACACTGTCTTATATTTATTTTTTCTCAAGAAGACACATTAACTTTCTTAAAATCAATAAATATACCACTGGTGGTTGAGCCATCAGTTATAGATACATGGCAGTAATTAATTCAAAATCGTACATCATATAGTAAAGTATCATAGATTTCTAGTGAAACTGTAAACCAGTGACAATAGAAGGCACAGATTTTCTGAGAATTCAATTATGTTATAAATCAAGAGGGAAGAGTGATATGTTTCCATGGGGAAAAATAACTTGGTTATGAAATCATATTGGGGATTTTTGTTTTTAAAAATCTTCTATGGCATCAACAGAGAGCTAAGGACTAGAAACTGGTCTCAGTTTAAAGCATCTCAATCTGTGTTGAAAAAAGTTTAAATCAGTGACAGGTCCAGAAGGGTCACCATCAATGTGTTTTATAAGAAAGAGATGATGGTTGTAGTTATGCTCAGTAATATCCTAGTTTGGAAAGAAGCCATTTTGAGAGGATTTTGCAAGAGATGGTCGTTTATTCTGCCTTGAAGAAATCACAGAGCTATTGGATGAGAAAAGTCCTGCAAATTACCAATACTTCCTAGGCATCACACATAGGCCCCAGTCACATGGGCCAGATAATGTGGGGGGAGGCATGGCTGTTCGCCCCAGAGCAAAATAAAGCGTGGTAGCCTGATCACATGGTCTTCCGAGGCTAAGGCTGTTAGCTGGCGATCACATGGTGATGCTGGAGCATGGCAAAGAAGTGGCGCGGCAAGCATTTCATGTTTGTGCACATGCGCAGTTCCACGGAGCAGCACTGCTTTCAGTTACGTGTTTGTGCGCATGCACTTATTAAAAACATCCAGTTTGCGACGGAATGTGGATGGTAGCGCTCCCGCGATTAGACGCCCGCCCCACGTTTTCCGGATACTAGTGCACTTACTGAGGTAGTTTTTTACTGCGCATCTTTGGCGGGATGCCACAGGTTGGCTACAGGTGCGCTACGCTTCCCAGATGTTGCAGTGTGATCACGCACCGAAAATCTGCCTGACATTCGTATCTTTAGCACGGTAACTTCTTCGTAGTGTTATTAGGGTGTCATCTGGTATTAAGAAAGAACATAATAATTTATTTATTTATTTACTTCCAATTTATACCCCGCTTTGCTGGTACAAACTGGCTCATTAATAAGGAACATTAATAAGCAAACCTTGGGGTACCTCTGGTAATTTCCTACCAGGCATTTCATTGGTTTATTTCATTATAACAAAGTCTGAGTCCAGTGGCACCTTTAAAACCAACAAAGTTTTTATTCAAGGTACCAGCTTTCATGTGCACACACACTTTGTCGTTCTTCAAATACACTGAAATGGAAGCTACCAGTCCATACATATAGCTAGGGGGTGAGCAGCAAATAAGCATACAACACAATGTAGATGTTTTAACAAATGAAAGGACCAGACAGGAATAACAAGCTAAGTTTATATGGTCACCATTTGTTTGGATTTAATTTTGGGGGAAAACATGGCGAAGCAAATAGATCTATCAAAATTGGAGACTGATGTATAAATATATCCTTCTTAATTGTGGAATGCTGAGAGTAATCAACTGAGACCCCGTTGTTATGCTCCATCCATGTCCTCTCAAGCATGGAGGTAACTAACAGCATCCTTTTATTTGAGGTGGGGTGATTGGTTGTGCAGTGTTATGTCTCCTCTGTCACCAGACCAGAGAACTACATTTCATTCTACCATTCTAAATGAAATTACATTCTAATATTCATTGCATTACATTACAATCACTATTATTCCAAATGAGAAATACATTAAAATAAAGGGAATATATAGTCCTTCTCGGTCAGAATACAATGTTAAAAGAGGAGTGTGTGAATAAGCTTGAGATGGCGTAGTGGATGTTGTTAGATACAGTGATTGTTAGATACAGTTAGATACAGTGTTGTCTGGGTGTATGTGGCAGCAAAGTTGGCATCTGGGTTTATTGCAAGCACTGGTACCAGTGTCCATGTTCAAACGAGATGTCGCATTATTGTGGGTGAGGAGATGTTTGAGATTGGGAGGCTGATATTTCCCCCCAGTACTTGTGAAAGAGAACTGTCATCCAGTAGAGGTTGTAAGTTGGGATATTGGTTTCTTATCTCACTATATGCTAAACTCATTCAGTCCTTACATCTGTATTTATTCTCACCAAGAAGGGCTATTCATCCCCTTTATTTTAATGCATTTCTCATTTGATCAGGTTTGGGAAACCTTCATGTCAAGAAAATGGGGTAAGACCAAAAGGTAAAGACTACATGTGTGAGAGGACAGCATCTCTTGAAGATTTATTTGATGGACAGGGAATTACACTTTTTTTTAAAAAAAGAACAGAAAACCAGGCGAGAGAATCCCTGAAGTCCTTCAAAAGGATGGTGTAGTAAGGTACTGAAAAACAATGTGACCATCTTTCAGTTCCAATGCATGCGTAGCAAAGGTGGCTAATTATACCTTCCCTCTGGTTCTCCCTTTAAACGTCTGTTTCCAGGTAGTAGTAAGGGAAAGTACATCTCCATCATTACAGACCAACAACTGAAATTGGGTTCAAGAGGGTAGCTGTTCTGGTCTGCAGTAGAAGAGCTGGATTCTGGTCCAGTAGCACCTTAGAGACCAACAGATTTTCGGGGTATGAACTTTCAAGAGTCAGACAGACAGACAACCTTTATTGGCATATCCAAGATAAAAGTACATTAGAATTTAGGAATACACAGTGGTCGTTTCGTAGAAAAAGAGCTAGGGGAACTCATTAGCATAACTCATTAGCATATGCCACACGGCCTGGCGGTGGACCTGCAAGGCCGGCAGGAGTGCAAGGAAGCCCCGCGAAGGCCCCAGGCAGGCAGGGGTGGGGAGAGGCAGGGAGGAAGCAACTTACCCTCCCTCTTCTCCCGCCTCCTCCTGGCTGAATGAGGGCCGGAAGCGGGGCGGCCGGAAGCAGGGGGCGGGGCTTCGTCATGTGCCCCGCCCCCATACCTCACCCGGGGGAACTGCAACCCCCCGCGATCCCCCCGAAATGACCTCTGGGAATACAACAAAAGTGTGGCTGTCGTACAGCCAACAAACAAAAAGAAGACAAAAAGGAACTGATCAATGTATAGTTTCCCTGATTCGAATTGCAGATTGAAGAAAACAGGCAACATTAAAGGTTGTAGAAGAATTTTGCCCCGAGTGTAGCAACTGGACCTTAACACTCTCAGGGAGACCACATCATGTAAAAAGAAGGGTGTCCAGACATTTATCCCGGGTCTTGATACAAAATGGACAGTTTAAAAGAACGTGGGCAACTGATTCAATGGCACCCTGACTACAAGGACATTGTCTAAGTTCATAAGGGATTTTATGGCATCTTCCAGAGAAGATGGCCGATGGCAATACGTTAAATCTGGCTAACATAAAAGCCCTTCTTTGATGGGGGTCAATTAAAGAGCAGAAATAAGTAGCTGTCTGACCCAGTGTCTGGGGTAATCCCAGATGTGTTGGAGAACAAGTTTTCCTAGCTGCCTCAGTCAGGCACTGCAATTGAATATCTAAAAGCCTGTCTTTGATTGTGTAAAATATTGTGGAGGCAGATGATAAATAAAGCGGATCTAGAAGTATTCCTAAAGACCTAATTTTTCTTTGAACTAATTTCAGCCAATTAGGTTCATAATGATCTGTCAGCATTAAGAAGATAAAAGAACTCGGGTCAGGATTAAACAGAAGGCGCAGCCAAAATTTGAGGGTCAAAACCCAGGCCCAAGTTTCCCGGAGCATCTGACCGGTTTTGAGACAAATTCAGGCAAATGGGACATAATTAGGAAGTACTTTCAAGAGTCAAAGTTACATTCGAGCATGCAGGCTCCCTTGACTATACTGTTTTATAGAGTCAAAGCTCCTGGTGTCCGGAGAAGGGAGCTTAGACTCTCAAAACCAAGTCACAGCAAACTTACGGTGACCCCATTGGGTGTTCAAGGGAAGAGACTTTCAGAGCTGGTTTGCCATTGCCTGCCTCTGCATAGTGACCCTGGTATTCCTTGGTGTTCTCTTATGAGCAGTTCTCTTATGAGCAGTTCTCTCTCAGCCCCAGCTACCTCACAGGGTGTCTGTTGTGGGGAGGGGAAGGGAAAGGAGATTGTAAGGTGCCCTGAGATACCTTCGGGTAGTGAAAGGCAGGGTAGAAATCCAATCTCTTCTTCTTCTTCTTCTTCTAAATGATTTGCTCTTCCTTTCATGCAAAAGAGAAAATGCAGATGATATCATGGGAGCTCCAAATGAGACATTGGTGACTGAATTCATCTTGATTGGGTTATCCAAACACCCAAGGGCACAGGCAGTGTTCTTCTGCTTCTTCTTGATGGCATACCTTGTCAGCCTTCTCGGCAATGGCCTCATCGTCATACTGATTGTTGCTGATCCCCGGCTTCATACTCCCATGTATTTCTTTCTCTGTGTCCTCTCGTTGATTGACCTCTTCATCACCAACAACACGATTCCTGAGGTCTTGGCCAACTGCTTCCTTTACATGCCCACAATCTCCTTCTACAGATGTCTGGTCCAGATATACGTTGGTATCATCCTGTTCTCAACAGAAACGATTCTACTGGCCATCATGGCCTACGACCGTTATGCAGCTATATGCCAGCCCCTCCACTATATGCAGATAATGAGCTGGACATTCTGCATCAATCTGGTGGCCGCCACTGTAGCCCTCTCCTCCCTCATAACTTTTGTCACAGTGCTGCTGCAGCCAACCGATTTCTGTGGCCACTACGTCATCAATCATTTTGCGTGTGAGATACAGTCCTTTCTCCAGCTGACTTGCTCCGACAGACATATTAGTGTGGTTTTTGTGAATGTTTCCAGCCTGTTCCTCCTCGTACCACCCTTTGGTTTCATTGTTGTGACATACGGGCGCATAGGTTGGGCTGTCCTGCGCATCCGCTCAGCACAGAGTCGCAAGAAAGCCTTCTCCACCTGTAGTTCTCACCTCACTGTGGTCAGTATCTTCTACGGTGCCCTCTTGATCATGTACGTGAAACCCAAACAGAGCTCTCTTTCTGAAGAGGAAAAAATCATATCAGTAATGTACGGGGCCTTAACGCCCATGCTCAACCCACTCATCTACAGTTTGAGAAACAGGGATGTGAAGGCAGCTTTCTGGAAAGTGATTGGAGGGGAAATGTCAAAATAAAGAGTTGTGGCCTAGATGCTTGGATTCTGAACACTTCCTAATCTCCCCACAGTGGTGGACGGGCGATGCTGGTGTGCCACTGGCGGGGCTAGTAGGCATCTTATGGGCCAGTCAGCAGG
>NW_015166495.1:130960-136635 GCF_001447785.1 Gekko japonicus
AAAAATTTCCAGCTCCATTATACCCTATGGGGATCATCAGTCCCCATAAGGTATAATGGAGATGCAATCCAGGGGTATTTGGGGTTCAGGGGGGGCTGGTTTTTGAAGTAGAGGCACCAAATTTGCAGCATAGCTTCTGGTGCCTCTCCTCACCCCCCCCCCTCAAGTTTTAAAAAGATCAGAGCAAGGGACCCAATTCTATGGGCACCCAAAGAAGGTTCCCCATCCTTCATTGTCTTCAGTGGAGGGGGGAAAGCATTTAAAGAGACTCTGGTCTCTTTAAATGCCTTCTGAGTTCACTTGCAACCTCTTCAAATGCCTTCTCCAAGCTGTGCCTGAATAAAAGCTGAATAATATTAGCTTTTATTGGGCTCAGCCATATTGGTAGCCAAATCAGGTTCTCTAATCTGTATTTGGCTTTAAAAAACACAAAAAATACTGGATTTTTGGATAAACTGAATGCACACCCCTAACGTTTCTCAATAGTCACAGATATCTCCTCAATTGCCTATGATATGGTTTTGTTAGATTGTTCTTCAGAGCTGGCAGAAAGGAACTGTCTGCTGATATGGCTGGAAGGAGCTGATGAGGGCTTCTATGTGTAAAGGGCATTTAGGACAACATTTAGATGTTGGCTGGAGACTGAGAGCTTGACACCACTGGTGGAGTTAGCGGGACCATCTGGGCAGGTGCAGGATCACTTTTTCTGGGGAGCTCATGTGGGGTTAGTCTGCTGCCCAGTAGATGTCCCTCTGGGCTTCCAACTTTACTCTGCTACGATATTCGGAAAGAGAGCAAAATACTGCCAAGATGCCAAAAGCCTCCAGGAAGGTCACAGTCAAATTCTTTCCATAACAACAAGTGTATGTTAGGCTCCTTCCGAATGAGTACTTTTCCTGCCCGTACTGTCAACCATTTTCTCAATTGCATTGCATTTCAAGATCGACTCTTCCCTACCTTTTGCTCCATCACCATAACCAATAAAGTTGAACTTTTTTGAAGTTAGAACTGTCTCCTCTTTGTTTTAACGGTATTGCCTTCAAACGCTCTTTTATAACATAGACTCAAGTGATCCCACATGAAGGACAGGGTGTACATGGGTAAAGGCCACATGCATGCACCCATTATTCAGCGGTAACTTGTGGTTCAATCCAGTCTGAGCTGAGTATGTGGCCATATGCTGAGTACAGCTCTAAGTAATGCTGCTGACCATGCAGGCACCGAATCAACATCAGTGCATACAGACTATATAGTTGATTGCAAGTGGTGTATAACTTATGGCTTGCCCATGACAAACATGGGTGATGCACATAGGGCTGCCAATCCCCCGGTGGGAGCAGGGGATCCCCTGCCCCAAGGTCCCATTGCCCACTGCTTTGGAAGCAGCAGTGGGAGAAAAATGAAAAATAAGGCCTCATTCCTCATCTACTTACAAGAACTTCTTAACATACAGTTCCTGGCAATTCCTAGAGCTCCCTGGAAGTGACAGAGAGTATCTCTAGGAATCACCTCAAACTCCATCGTAAAACTGGACATTCTTACCATAGAGTTTCTGGTGATTCTTAGAGCTACCCGTTGTCACTTCCAGGGAGCTCTAGGAATCACCATGAACTCTATGATAAGAATTTTCTGCACATAGATATTGGGAACTTCCTGCACCAGCCCCGTCTATCCCCCTGTCACCACGTTACCACAATGACCTTCACACTTGCAAAAGGCCCTGGGACTGTACTCTCCTTACGCCGGGCTCCTGTTAGGCTGGGAAGGAGAGGGGAAAGGATTGCAAGAAAGGTGGAGGGGAGGCCTCAGACCGGGGACTGCAAAAGGAGGGTTCCTTCACCTTCCCTTCTCCCCACTGCTGAACTGCCCAGGGGGACAAAAAACCCACCCTTGGCTAAGTTTAAGCAGCTCTCCTCCTCCCTGGTCTCCTCTGTCCTTCCTTCTTATATCCTCTCCCTCAACCAACACCACCCCCTCCCTTGCTGGGCCAATCCCCCTTGTCCCAGCCCCACCCCCTATTTAAATCTGGGGATGCTGGGCCTGCTGCACCCGACCCTGCCAGATTACTGTGGACCCACTCCTCTGCATGTGCCCTGGCTGCCAGGTCCTGCCACACTTCTGCTACATCTGCATCAGCTATGCTCAGTATTTTTTAGTTGTGCACGTTGGTGTCATCCTTTTCTCAACAGAAACTATTCGACTAGCCATCATGGCCTATGACCGCTATGCAGCTATATGCCAGCCCCTCCACTATATGCAGATCATGAGCTGGACATTCTGCATCAATCTGGTGGCTGCCACTGTAGCCCTCTCCTCCCTCATAACTTTTGTCACACTGCTGCAGCAGCCAACTGATTTCTGTGGCCACTACGTCATCAATCATTTTGCATGTGAGATACAGTCCTTTCTCCAGCTGACTTGCTCCGACAGACATATTAGTGTGGTTTTTGTGAATGTTTCCAGCCTGTTCCTCCTAGTACCACCCTTTGGTTTCATTGTTGTGACATACGGGCGCATGGGTTGGGCTGTCCTGCGCATCCGCTCAGCACAGGGTCACAAGAAAGCCTTCTCCACCTGTAGTTCTCACCTCACTGTGGTCAGTATCTTCTACGGTGCCCTCATGATCATGTACGTGAAACCCAAACAGAGCTCTCTTTCTGAAGAGGAAAAAATCATATCAGTAATGTACGGGGCCTTAACGCCCATGCTCAACCCACTCATCTACAGTTTGAGAAACAGGGATGTGAAGGCGGCTTTCTGAAAAGTGATTGGAGGGGAAACGTCAAAATAAAGAGTTGTGGCCTAGATGCTTGGATTCTGAACACTTCCTAATCTCCCCACAGCGGTGGACAGGCCATGCTGGTGTGACTCGGTGGGGCGAGTAGGCATCTTATGGCTAGTCAGCAGAGGGGAAATGCTTGGGCTATGATAATTGTAACTTAAGGTATTGCCACACAGCAAAGGAACAGCAATATTTCTTAGAGGTGTGCAACCCTCACCCACCTGGTATTTTTCGAGTTCAGGTATATTGAACCCCCCAAATTTTGGTATTTCCTAATATTCCCTAATCCCAGTATTGGTATGGTATTGTGATTCAGGAAATACTCAAATAACTTGAATTTTTCCTCTGCTCCATTATACCCTATGATGGTCCCCGTAGGGTATAATGGAGAATCGATCCAGGGGTATTTGGGAGTCTGGGGAGGCTGTTTTTTGGGGTAGAGGCACCAAATTTGTAGCATAGCTTCTGGTGCCTTTACTACCCCCCCCCAAGTTTTAAAAAATATTGGATCAGGGGGTCGGCAGCCAGAGAAGGTGCCCCATCCTCCATTGCAGTCACTTTCCAAGTTGTTCCGCTGCACTGGCTGCTGGAAGCAGCAGTGGAAGAAAAAATAAAATGAAAAATAAGGTCTCATCTATTTACAGGGGCTTCTTACCATACAATTCCTAGAACTCCCTGGAAGGGACAGTAAGTAGTTCTAGGAAACACCTCAAACTCCACAGTAAAAGTGGACATTCTTACCATAGAGCTACTCATTGTCACTTCCAGGGAGATCTAGGAATCACCATGATCTCTATGATAAGGATTTCCTGTACATAGATTTATTTATTTTTTTAATTTTCTCCTGGGATGCTGTCCTTTCCCACCACCCTGCCACTTTGTCAGACAAGTAAGCCTTTCATTGTATGTATCCACAACATATACGTAGCCAGCCACTATGCCAAATGCTGACAATGCGCTGATCAAAAACTGCTTTAAATGCTGTTCTTTTTTTAATTGCAAAGTGTCAAGGCAACTATAAGAAGTATGCAGCTCAGCACCAAACAGGCCTTGAGAATGTCCATGGTCAACATGAACCCTTGGACGTCCCTCACATCACCTTATTCCCTATGTGGTTGTCAAATATTGCAAAACAGTAGATCTTGGAATAAAATGAGCTACAAACAACAGGCATGGTAGCTCTAGTAGCGAAATTCTTGTTAAAACAATATTACTGTTTGACACAGGACTCACAAAAGAAATGCACAGGTGAAATCATGTCTCTTTAATATTATATATTATATTATATATTATAGAAAAATACAACAGTATTTAGGTTGGGAGTTACAGTCCCATCTGAAGCCCCAGCATGAAAGGAATGAGCCCTGTGCTGGCATGTCTCAAAGTTTTGCTGGTTCTGCACCAGAACAATTGCAATGGCAGCATAGAACTGGGTGAGTAAGAGGCGGAGCTAGACTTAGTAGGCTCCCTAAGCCTCTTCATCCCTGGGTCTGCTCCTCATTCTGGCATAACTTGACCACCACCAAAACCACACGAGATCCACGCAAGGGTCGGACACAGTTCGATTTCAACTCCTCACATGTGTATGTAAAGTGCTGCCAAGTTGCAGCCGACTTATTGGAAGCAGCAGTGGGAGAAAAATTAAAATGAAAAATAAGGCCTCATTCCTCATCTACTTACAAGAACTTCTTACCATACAGTTCCTGGCAATTCCTAGAGCTCCCTGGAAGTGACAGAGAGTATCTCTAGGAATCACCTCAAACTCCATCGTAAAACTGGACATTCTTACCATAGAGTTTCTGGTGATTCTTAGAGCTACCCGTTGTCACTTCCAGGGAGCTCTAAGTTCTGGCAACCCCAGCAAGGGGCTTTCAAGACAAGTGAGAAGCGGAGGCACTTTGCCATTGCCTGCCTCTGAGGAGCCTTTCTTGGTGGTCTCCCTTCCACGTACCAACCCTTCTTCACTTCTGAGTGTGGCAGAATTATAAGGGAGGTGGGGCAGTTCTGTACAACAACCTGGATTACCTGAGGACTCTCTGTTTGGTTGCTCTCCCATAAGGCATTGCAGGCTTAGCTATTATCATCTCCCAATCCTTTCTCTAGCCTGACAGTGTCTAAAAAAACTGTTTACATTTCTGAGTTCCAGCCTCGAAGCCAAATCATCTAGATACGAGGACCTGTGGCTCCAAGCTCCTGCCTGGACTGGGAGGGTGTTTTTAACCTAGCAATATAATGACTCTGGTCAGAGTCTTCTGGTCAGAAAAGGGAGGGGTCTGGGTTTTGTCAAGACCATCCAATTTCTGTATTGACAGCTAATCTGGATTCTAAAGGTATTTAACACCAATGTTTGAGATACTAAGGGCCCTCTTCCAACGCCATGTGCTATTAATGGAAGTGGAGAAATTATGTGGCCTTGACTGCTGAGAGGAGGGATTGCCACGTAGAATTTTGAATGGATGAAGAAGATGACAACTAGAAGTTCAGAGTGACTATATGGACAGTTATTTGACCTAAGCACTTTGTTCATTATTGAGGACTTATATGTATTGTGAAAATCTATTAATGTTAAAAAGTCTTTATCGTAAATACATAACTGCTGCAGATTAGACCGATATTAGAAGTAAAGCCAGAGGAACCAGTTTAAAAGTTGGCAAACCTCTGCTGGGCACAGCCTCATGAAATTTAAGACGTGTGAAGGGATGAAGAAGAGGAGACTGGATTTATACCCACCTTTCACTACCCAAAGAGCGGCTTACAAACTCCTTTCCCTCCCCCTCCCCACAACAGACACCCTGTGAGGTAAAAGAAGAAGGAGATTGGGTTTATACCCCGCCCTTCACTACCCAAGGGAGTCTCAGAGCGGCTTACAAACTCCTTTCCCTTCCCCTCCCCA
>NW_015166495.1:136913-151042 GCF_001447785.1 Gekko japonicus
TATTGAGGACTTATATGTATTGTGAAAATCTATTAATGTTAACATCTTTATTGTAAAAACAAAAAAATACATAGAGTAATATCTTAGTAATTATATCACGGTTGTTTGTGTCGTTTGTATTGGTCATTCAGCACCATGGTTAGGTCTTGCCAGAGTGGCCAGAATGCATTCCTGAATAGATAATAATTCCGAAACGAATAATAAGTGCACTATTTGTTGATAGGCATTGGTTTATCTGTTCCCTTCTGTAAGTTGAATACTAAAATTGCTACTTGCTTGACAACGTGTGCAGTATGGTTTTCTTTCAATAAATGGTTTTAACTTTGGAACAGGTGTCTTCTTCTTCGCTCTCTTCTCAAACTATGGTGTTCCTGCCAGTTTCAACACACACAATCCCTTGTCGAGCTGGGTGGCGACGGGATTCCTAGGAAAAACTCCCGGACTCTTAATCCCCCCAACACTGAGATCTGATGAGATCGCGCTATACCATGCCTCCCTTCAACACCTCATAGGTAATGGTAATTGTTGGCTCAGTGCCACCACCTGCAGACCCTACCAGAGTACCACATGCAGAAACCTGGCTTCCCCTTGCTTTTTGCGGTAAGTCCAGAACAGTACCCATTACTGCCCTTGTGTCTCTTGGGCCTCTGCACAGTCAGCCATTCAACAGAGGGAGAAGATGAGGAGGACTCCCTTTGCCAGTATGAAGCCAAGCACCTGCTATTGCATAAAGTACAGCTGGAGAAACCAGCATGGATCTCAATGCTGTGCCATGGGGTTGCAAAACATATGTTCCCTTTCAGTTCCTGCACCAGCATGAATTGTTCAGTCAGCTATTGGGCCACCATAGTTGTCCACCTCATAGATTAGCAATGATTGGGAAAGTTCCGCCTGCCACTCTGTAATCTATGAGTGCAGATCAGGAACTTTACTGAAAGGAGGGAGGGCATCTCCATTCGTCTCAATTGGTTCCAACTTGCCTGATGCTGTTCAATAAATATGCGGGTTACTCTAAAGCTCTGTGTGCCTGAGGTTTGACAGATGAGGCTTGGCTCCGGACCCATAGCTAGGATTTTGTGGCTTGTGGGTCAAAAAGTTTTCTGGCAGGGCTTGTGGGGCTGCCATTACTTTTTGTGTCAGCTCCAATCCACCCCCAAGCCCGACAACCATCGGCCACCCCTCTCCCTCCCCTCCTGCAAGATTTAAATGGCCCTTCGTCAGCTGATTGGCAGGCAGCACATGGCCTGCCGATCAGCTGGAGGGCCATTTAAATCTTGCAGGAGGGATGGAGAGGAGGGCACACCCTCCCCCGTTTCTTTACAAAAGCATCTAAAGGACCCCTTTGAATGCTTTTGAGAAGAAGCAGGGGCACACACACACACACACACACACACACACCGGATTCTTCTTTTTAAAAAAATCTCGTGGGGCTGGCAGGGGGCAGAGCCCCCAATAGCCCCATTGTAGCTACAGGCCAGCTTGGCTCCCACCTACAGTCATTCCTACCATCAACTGACTTCAGCATGCAGGTCACCTGGGAAGGACGCTGCAGGGGGGAACTCAAAGGGGGCTCAGGTGTGTTTTTTCAAGGGGAAGGGAAAGGGTCTCATAAGAACATAAGAACATAAGAGACGTGTCTGATCAGCCGTGCAGCTTGCCTGTGTGTGGGGGGGAGGCAGTGATGGTTGGAGTGCCAGGGTTGCTGGAGCACATGGCAGCAGTAATGAGCCCCCTGGTTGCTGGAGGGAGATGGCCCATAGATGCTTGTCTGTCAAAATGATGGGGATATAGGTCAACCAACTGGCCCATCTGCCATGAGGATGTTTCAGGGGGCAAAAGCTCATGTATGCCCTGGTATCCAGCTGGACTGTCTCAGGACTCTCCCTGTGTGGTTATCGAACCAGGGACCTTGGACATGCTATTCCTGTGTCTTTCCACTGAGCCATGGTTGTCCCTGCAATTTTTCCGATCCAGCACCATGGACAGTGTTGACATCTGGGCCGGCGGAGGAGGCCTAATGCCTCTGTGGGATCTCATGCACTTATGCCCAGCCAGGTGAGCAGCTAGGCAGCTGCTCCCAAGACTAGGAAGCCTAACCTCTGCCTCATTTTTTGCTGCTGTTTGTCCTGCTGCCAAGAAAAATATGAGCTTTGCCTTCCGGCCTGTATCTGCCTTCTGGCCTGTATCTGCCTTCCTGGGAATTGAACCCATTCCTCCCTTTTGCCACAAGGGTGTTGTGCCCCACTGAGTTGTCAAGGCTGGGTGGCCTTGGGTCAGTCACAGCTCTCTCAGAGCTCTCTCAGCCTTACCTACCTCACAGGGTGTCTGTTGTGGGGAGCGGAAGGGAAGGTGAAGGAAGGTAAGCCACTCCAAGACTCCTTTGGATAATGAAGGGTGAGAAGCCAATGTTGGATCAGGCCAATGGCCCATCCAGTCCAGCCCTCTGTGTCACACAGTGGCCAAAAATACCAAGTGCCCTCAGGAGGTCCAGCAGTGTGGCCAGAACACTAGGAGCCCTTACACTGTTGCCCCCCCAAGCACCAAAAATACAGAGTATCACTTGCCCCAGACTGAGAGTTCCTATCTATACCTTGCGGCTAATAGCCGCTGATGGACCTCTGCTCCATAAAATCAATTCTTCTTCTTCTTCTTCTTCTTCTTCTTCTTCTTCTTCTTCTTCTTCTTCTTCTTCTTCTTCTTCTTCTTCTTCTTCTTCTTCTTCTTCTTCTTCTTCTCCTCCTCCTCCTCCTCCTCCTCCTCCTCTTCTTCTGTTGCTGCTGCTGCTGCTGCTGCTGCTGCTGCTATTGCTGCTTCTGGATGACCTTTCTTGAATGTGAAGTTATCCGTTCCCTTGTTGCTGACCATGTGTCTGCTCCCCCAATTTCTAGAAAAAGAGAGCTGGGCTGCAGGTGGGGACTCAAAAACATGTCCATAGAGCTCCCAGCTGTATGTTAACTTGGGGGGTCCTGATGCTTGCATCACTGGCTTCTTTTGGCTTGGCAGGGCTGACATCACTTGTCTCTGCTTTCTGGGGCTCAGTCGGTGTGGAGGCAGCATGACGTTGTCAGAGTGTGAAGCTATGAGTTGTCAGATTCTCTTCATCTAAGTGACAGCTAACAGTCCTTCATGCTAGCAGTTCTAGCTGGAGTGAATTGGTTCTGACTGGCTTTGTGATAGCAGTATCAGAATGACTCAGCAGCCAGTGCTGATTGGTTGATGTAAATATATAAGCATTCAGTGTACAGTCCACTTTACCTCTCTGATGTGTGTTAGTGTATGGCGGAGCACTTTGTCGGTTGGACAAATGACTGGTGTATACCTGCAGTGCTTAACAGGACTTTTGTAAATAAACCTTGTATATATTCCTTCCCACCTAACTGTGTGGACATTGGACTATATTGGGACTTGGCCCTGCACTATACTGTGCAACTCTGCTCTGGTGGTAACTCACCAGCCCCTAACACCACTCCCTAACAGACATCAGGGACTGCTCAGCTAGCAGTTGGTGGCACCCAGTGTGTCATGCACGTGAGCATGAGTGGCATGCCACTTCCTGATTAATAGGATCCAGGGGGGCTGCTAGCATCTCTGATGCACTTGCTATGCAGCTGGTACTGTGTTGGTGCCAGTAATGTCAGGTTCTAGAATGGGGCTTTCCATGACCTATGTAAGCACCACATATACATAAAGGCCTCTAGTAGATGAATTTGGAACCCTTTCTGACAACAAGGTTGTTCAATGCCGTTCTGAAATTATTTCCACCAAATTTGCACAGCAGCAAATGCTCTGAGAAAGAAGAAACTTTGTTATAAATTATAAGAAAGAACCCCAGGATTTCTCCAGAAAACACACACATTCCATTTCCCCAGATGACTGAGAATATGTCCCATGTCTTTTGAAAGATTTACAAGATTCCTCTAAGCAACTCTTTGCTTTGTTGTAACATAAAAGTAACTTATGATCTTAAAGTTCCCTGTCCTCCACTTGTACTTAGCAATTTTGAGCTATTTGCTCTAAAAGCATCTGCTCCAGACCCCTCCAAAAGAGCCCCATTCCCCCTATAGAAATTGGAGACCAAGATGGAATGCTCCTGGTTCCATCTCAATAACAATCTTGCCAACTGTGAACTGAATGTCTACCTTAATGGCACCCGTCTTTACACACAACCATACACCTAAGTACCTCAGCATTACCCTGGACAGGACCTTGAGCTATAAACACCATCTTACCAACATAGCAGCAAAAATACACATGTAAAACAACATTCTCCAAAAATTACTTGGTACAATTTGGGGTGTGTCTGCTGCAACACTTAGATGCTCAGCTTTGGGGTCGATGTATAGTACTGCAGAATAGCGTGCTTCAGTGTGGCTCAACAGCCCCCATGTCCGCAAACTTGATGTCCAACTCAATACAATAATGAGAACCATCAGTGGATGTATTAAACCCACTCCGACCTATCGGATACCCACATTGTGCCATATTGCTCCCCTGCATCTCTGAAGGCAAAATGCTCTTCTTCATGAATACACAAAGACCATTGAAAACAGAGGGCTGCCTGTCCACAAAGATGGAGCTGTTCCAGTTGGCAGTAGAGGATAGGACCTGAAGCAAAGTGTTTAAGTTACATGCAGAAAGGTGTTAGCTGGATATTAGGAAAAACTTTTTCACGGTCAGAGTGGTTCAAAGGTGGAATCAGCTGCCTAGGGAGGTGGTGAGCTCCCCTTCACTGACAGCTTTTGAGAAGAGATTGAACGAATATTTGTCAGAGATGCTTTAGGCTGGTCCTGCAATGGGCAGGGGGTTGGACTAGATGGTCTGTAGGGGCCCTTCTCACTCTATGATTCTATGTGGGCCTATCCAGACTAAGATCCCAACACCCAGCAATAAAATCTGCACAAATCCCGCAATCACAAAATTTCGATCTAGGGAATGAATGGTTGCGAACAGGGATGCGATCAGTTCCACCCAATACCCATAATGTGATAAACACCAATGAGAGGCCCACAGGATTTGACTTGCCACATAAAGTGTGGAAGACGGCTAATAGAATACGAACAGGCTTTGACAGTTGTGCAGACATGGGAGCTCCCGGCCGCCGCCAAAGGCAATGGTGGCCGGGGGCTGATTTGCCGCCGCGGGGAAGGCGGGGCGAACGCTGCGTCCCAGCGCGGAGGGCTGGGGCGTGGGGATGGGGCGGAGCCGGCCTGGCTAGGCAGGGCTCTGCCCACGCCTCACCTTTGTCTGAGCACCTTAAGCCGTCCCGTCTTTTGGGAACTGGGGGGTCTCCAGGAACGGCTTGCGGGCTATTAAGGCCCCGGGCACTCTGCCATTTGATAAATTAATTCCAAAATGGATGGGAAAACCTTGTACAGGGGCCAGTAAAGTTGGACCCCTTTGTCCAATCCCCTTCCATTTTTATTTTTTAAGGGAGAGGTTTGACTTGGTTCTTTGCAAATTTAATGCCATTTCTTCTAAGAACACCTGATCCAGATCGCCAGAAATATACCCTATTCCATCCAATATTGTGAGTTTTTTTCATGTAATGCTAGAAAGTTCTGTCAATCCATTTTTTGTTCTGCAGATGCATAGAATGCCACTTTTGGAGGGTATATTCTTGGCTTGGGAATATCAGTATGCATATCCCTACTTGGGGCTGACACGGATTTCTACAAACATCCCCCTAGTCTGTACCTGAGCCCAGAGTGCAGATTAAACTATCCACACTGTGAGAACTCGATGAGAATTAGATATAAGATGATTTTACTGCACTATATCTCTATAAAAATTACTGATTACAGATGGGATGGGATGGGGGGGATGGGGGGATGCTGTAGGGGTATTTGTACTGGCAATGAAAGGGGAATTGTTGCCATGTGGATGCAAATTTGGACCCAAGGTCATCATTGCAGCAAGAAGAAAAGACATACTATGGTCCCGGTCACACCAGTGAGATAATCCGGGGGTGAAGCGAGGCTTTTTGCTTCGGAGCAAAATGAAGCATGGTATCACGATCAGATGTTTTCCCCGAGGCTCCTTGCACATACTCTCAGCCGTGGTCATACATTGATGGTGAAGCGTGGCCAAGAAGTGCGAGGCAATTCAGCAGTATGCATTTTTGCGCATGAGCAGTTCTGCATTTGCGCACATACCACTGGATGTGACGGGATACCAGCACTTCCATGATCCGACGCCCACCCACACCCTGCGTTTTCCGGAAAATAGTGCAGTTTCCCAGGTATCTTTTAACTCCGCTTCTTTGGCCGGGCGATACGTGTTTCCGACGGGTGCGGGACACTTGCCAGATGTTTTCGTGTGATCGCGCCCGTAAAATCTGCCCGGCATTCATCCCTATCGCACAGCTAATTCTGCATGTGACTGGACCCTATGTCACTTTCTTCTGAACAAACTTTCCCTGCTTTATTTTTTTTGTTTTGTTCAAGTACTTTGTGCAAAAACTCTCTCTCTCTCTCTAACCAAGTACTTCAGTATTACTTCCCGGCTTGTGTGAAGCAATTTACGACATAGCTATACTCTGGGTATTGTAATGCCTCTGGCTACCTTTCATTCCTGAAGTTAAGCACCATGATGTTTAAGATTCTGATGAGGTAATGATTTCCTTGCTATCTGTGTCAATTAGCATGTAAGGATGTACAGGCGTTACTTATTTGTTTCTAGACACTTTTAAGCTTCAGTTTTGTGTCTTTGCCCGGGTACTAGTAACTAGTATTGAGTTTCTTTTCTTTTTTTTACTATCTGAAGACATTGGCTTGGATCACATGCCATCATTTCCCTTGTGCTTTTCTCTGGGCACTGTGGATGCCTACCTTCACTGTAGTGCTCCCTTCCTCTATTGTTAGTACTTAAGAATGTAAGAAGAGACCTGCTGAATCAGACCAGTGGTCCATCTAGTCTAGCATCCTGTCTCACACAGTGGCCAACTAGTTCCTCCTGACAGCCAACAACAGGGTAGAGAGGCCGAGGCCTTCCCCTGGTGTGGCCTTTTGGCTCTGGGACTGAGAGGCTTAGTGCCTCTGAATGTGGAGGTTCCCATCAGTCACCATGGCTAGTAGCCTTTGATAGACTTATCCTGTGGGGACGGCAAACCTCTGGAGGCATGCCCGGAGGTCTATGTTCCTACAGGGAGATTGGGCAGTAGTGCGCAAGGCACCAGTAAACATCTGCTGAGATCACTGAGAGAAGAAACTTGGCTTGACTCTGGAAAAGATAAGGAGGTGAGCTGTGGGCAGAGCTCATCCTGTTATTCTCGTTCAGAGTCTGCTTGTTGCTTCTCACTATACAGGGAAGAGGGGAGGGGAAAGGGGGAGCTAATAAAACGCTGCTGAGCCGGGTCCAGGTCAGACAGCTTCTGCAGATCTGTGTCTCGTGTCGTTCTTGAACCCTCAAGCCTTCACTTATCCTCTCTGTATCTATCTAATCCCCCTTTAAAGCTGTTTACTCCTGTGGCCATCACAACATCCTCTGGCAGTGAATTCCATGTCCATATCCTCAAGATCAATGTTTGTCAAGAGCCTTTCTGCACACAGAAGTGGGTGCCACAGAGGAAACAAGTGACCCCATGGAGGAGAGCCTCCAAAGCAGTTGGCGAGATGCACCAAGCGGAACCATATTGTAGGATCCAAGCCTTTGTCTTGTCCCTGCTGATTCTCCTCCTTTATTTCTCATCCTTGGTGTTCACCTCACATTTTGCCATTTCTTTAGAATTTTTGGGACTCTTTACATACATCCACTCAGATGGTTAGGTAGTCATAGCTATTTTAATTTTGTAGTGCATCCAGGATCTGGGCTGGCTTCAAGAGAATGTGTTAATGGGGATCACAACGAATCAATGCCAAAATATTCGCGTTTCTGCTCTGATATCCCCCTGCATGGCCAATGAAGTTAAACCTTATAAATGTCTCATCTTCATTCCCAAATGTTGTACTTAAGCACATTTGTGTATTCTCTGATCTTTTTGTTGGGATTACGGCTGAACCTATACATCCATCCCTCATTCGGCTGTAACAACTGACTGGTTCCATTGTAAAATTTTATTTACGATGGTATTTGATTAGTTTAGCATTTTACTTTTATTTAGGATGGCATTGGGTTCATTTAGTAAACTGTGGTTTTAATTTGTGTTTTTTCTGTATGTTATGTATTTTTATGTTTTTTGTGCTGTTTGTATTATAAGACACCTTGAGTTCCAGAAGGCAGAAAGGCAGCAAATAAATATTTTAAATTGTTGAATAAAAATATTTAATAAAGATTTTTTAAAAGGAAGATATGTAAAAGATCTAAGAGATGGGCAGGAGGTTGGAGCACTGTGGGAAGCCATGAAGGGGTGGGGGTAAGAGGAAAAAGGATGTATAATAAATTTTGTTGTATGCTTGAACGTTTATTATATCCTAATAAATTGTTTTTGGGGGAAAATAATAAATAATAACATTTATTATTATGTCCAAGTACTCTTTGTGATTTTAAGAGAGAGACAGGGAGGGAGGGAGGGAGGGAGGGAGAGAGACAGCTTATTGCATCACAATTATAAAGCAGATTTTATTGAGGCCACCGGAGTTGATCTGGGAGTCATAATGTTTGCCAAATCATTCCTTCTCTCCTTTAAAGTACCCTTGCAGTTTTGTTCAGATGAAGTAGTAATTAATCTTTCGAGTCTGGAAATACTAATTTGAAGTTAATTCCCTGGGAACTTTATTGAAGACTTCTGTGTCATATTCCAGAAGGACCTCCAGTAACAAAGTTGGAGAAGGTGCCAGTAAGGTCTTTGTTATCTTTGGTCTCCGGGAATGAGCAACTTTGTCCTCGTTACAACAAAAAAAGAGAAGGTCTTCTAGCCTAACCCACACGAGCATCTCCACCCCCCTGAATTTTTAAAAAGGGAACTTCAGCTTACCCTCACGCTTGCCAAGGTATTCCTCTAAAGGATGTAAGAGTCTATAAAGAACTGTGAAGGTCAATCAGAGTTAGAGACCAGTTGATGTTTGCTGCCATTAGACTGTTGGCTATTGTAACTCTGTGTGCAAGAGGATCAGGGAAGGGAAGGATGATGAGATTTCTCTCACTCGGGGACACTTGGCAGTTGGCCCCAACTTCACATTGCTTAGCTGTTGCTCCTCTTTGGCCCTTGTTCATCTTCTGTTTTATCTTATATAGGACCTTCTCTCTCTTGCTTGGGCTTGGAGCTGCAGCGTTAACCTTTTTGAAGTTGACCTGTTCACAGTAAGTTAAATGTACCTACATGAATATGTCATGTAAGACGTGCTTCTCTTTTTGTAAGTGAAATTTCTTTCTCATGTTACCATTGGAGTCAGATCATCTTTGTAATTTGTTTGAACAGCATTTTCCCCTTAACTGGGAAACGTGATCAGGGACTCTGCATAAAACTTCTGTACTTCCAAGGAAATTCATTATTATTTTTTATGCTTAACCTAATATAGACAGTGTTCCATGCCTCACTCTTCTAAGACATTGGTCATAGCCAGAAATAGTGTGAGTGCTTGCCTGGGGAAAAATCTAAAAGGACATTTTTGAGAAGATGACCTTAAACTAACAAGGTAGTAACTGAAGTGGATTGATTTTAAATGAATTTGTGATCTTAAAAGGGAAGATTTGGTGGTTAGTGTCACAATTTCTTCATTTCTTCTCTTTCAAAGTTATTTTGAGGGGACTACATATTACTCAAGATTTCAGTCTTCAGTCCAGATCAATGCTCCCTCTAAGCTTTAGAGTCCTGTGAGCAAAAATTCTTCTTTGTGAGCTACTGGCATTAAAGATATGAGCGAGTGATTTGGCTACGGCATAAATGAGTTTGCTCTGGAGCCATCCGTCCTGAGCCGGAGTGTGAGCCGGAGGCTAAAAATTTGTGAGCTAGCTTACACTAACTCAGCTTAGAGGGAACACTGGTCTAGATATCATTGGGGAACTAGCACTGGGTAAGCAAAGCCTCCTGAACAGAGTATCATAGTTTTTTCTTTTACTTCCCTTTGTTGTTTCTGAGCTTGCTTGAATCTCTTTCTTGAGTGCATGGAACCAGTTCAATGAAGCATAAAACTGAGATCTGAGGAGGACTGAAAGAGAATTGATCCTATGCGATGTGAGATAAATTAATTAAATAGTTGCTGTGATCTCAGATCAATTTTCCATAGTGGAAGTTGCCTTCTGTGTCTATTCATGTCCCACTGCTGTGTCTATTCATGTCCCACCTGTGCTATTTCCAATTCACCTTTCTCTGAGGGAGAGCAATTCTGACATCTCCACATCAGCTGTGATTGGTATCATTAGCACTGCAATCCTAAGCAAAGGTATATACACTTCTAAACCCATTGGCGTCAATGGACTTAGAAGGATGTAGCTCTGGGACTGCACTGCAGTTAGAGACCCAGTCAAATCACCTAGATCTGAATCCAGTAGCACCTTAGAGACCAACAAGATTTCGGGGTATAAGCATTCAAGAGTCAAGCTCCCTTTGTCAGACACAAGTAGGAATGGAGATCCTCGAGTCCTTATATCCCAGTCAGAAGGTGAGAGGGGTGTTGCCAAAATGGGAGTCAGGATGCAGAGACACAAGGCAAAAGGTACTAAAGCAAGGAAGACATTTTTAGGGGAAGAAAATTAGCATCGGTTGTGAGAGAAGAATCCGATGTCCCTATTCAGCCCGGTGGTGGTGGTGGGGTCATTGTACATCTGTACATTTTTACATTGTACCTTTTGCAGGGGTCTCTGCATCCTGCTTTCTTTCCAACACCCTTCCCACCCTCAGACTGGAATATGAGGACTTAGAGACCTCCATTCTTATTTGTGTCTGATGAAGGGAGCTATGACTCTCAGCTTCAAGAGGGAACTGGATAAGCATATGGAATAGAGGTCCATCAGTGGCTATTAGCCACAAGGTATAGATAGGAACTCTCGGTCTGGGGCAAGTGATGCTCTGTATTCTTGGTGCTTGGGGGGGCAACAGTGGGAAGGCTTCTAGTGTCCTGGCCCCACTAATGGACCTCCTGATGTCACCTGGTATTTTCGGCCACTGTGTGACAGAGTGTTGGACTGGATGGACCATTGGCCTGCTCCAACATTGGTTTCTCTTATGTTCTTATGAAATCTCGTATCCTCACAATCTTGTTGGTCTCTAAGGTGATATTGGACACCAGTCTAGCTGTTCTGCTGCAGTCCAGCATGGCTACCCTCTGAAACCAATAGAATCAATGACCCTCAGAGAGGGCACTTGCTCAGGATAGTTCTCTGAACAAGCCACCCAATCACCTCTTCAAGGCACCATAGTAACATAGGCTGCCCTTCAGTTCATTATTTCACCTTCCTTTCCCTTCCCATTGGAAGTTACTTATCTGGCCAGTAGTAGACTCCTCTGGACCACTGCTGGACCTCCTGGTGGCACCTGATATTTTTGGCCACTATGTGACAGAGTGTTGGACTAGATGGGCCACTGGCCTGATCCAACATTGGCTTCTCTTATGTTCTTATGTTCTCTATGGTTATGGGGAGGAACCAGTTTTCAATGGTACCAGTCTCTCTCTCCCTCCCTTCCTGCTTTATAATGACTAAACTTGACATAAAGAGCTCCATAGAACTGTATTTTCTCCACTGCTGAAAATGCCTCTAAGATCTGGAATATTCAGATTTTACAGAAAATGGCGTAAGATAAATTAATTTGCTGAACTGAGAAAACACACACACTCCTTTCTCCCCTTCCTCACTCCTCACCTTATTCACAAAAACATTAAACCACTGAAGGCATTAATACTCAAGGTGACCCAAGACTACATAGGTGCCCCTGTGGAACCTCACCTTTGGCATGTGTTTAATGGTAGACTCAGACATAAAGGATAAGTTAATATTTGCAAATATTTTATAATGTACTAGTACATTATTTCATTTACAGGGAGCTAATTTATTTGAGAGGAGAGTAAGAACGCTTTTATAAGTACTTCACACTCTTGGGAAGGTTTGTGTAGGAAATACATAGAGCTACAGAACTCTTAAGAAGTGAAGCAATTCTTTAATCTTTTTATTTTAGGAAAACAGTAGGAGTACAGAAAAGAAAAGGGAAAGAAGAAAAAACTATCTTCCAGGAGAGAATATTGTAAGCCACTCAGTCACCATTGGTGTGAAAAATGGGTTATAGATGTATACATAAATCACTGTTGTAAGGATTTGGTGAATAATTTTAATATTCTATGCCTCCATCACAGTGCGAAGGAAATAATAATAAGCTTTCAAATGCTACAACAAAAGCTTTTTAAAAATGGGAAATCACAGCCTTCCAAATCTGTGAATCATTTCCACAAATATTTACACCAAGATGCACATATGAGAATCAATTCACAATCTGAATCTCAACACAGGACCAATACAAAAGGCATTACAAGTATTCAGTAACAGTTTTTATTGCCTTTGACCAAAACCCAGTCCATGATTTATGTATCATTTTTTCTATGGGTTCTGATGTCCTTAATCAAATAAAATGTGCCTTTGACTTTCTAACTGCAATGGGACTTAAGTGTGCAATACCACCCACTGGATTGTGAAAAGCCATGCAGATTATTATTATCAGCAGCAGCAGCAGCAGCATCATCATCAACAACAACAATAACAACAACAGAATCCAAAAAAAGCTCTTCAACATGTTATGAAAAAACTGAATGCTCAGCTCGTGCCACTTTTAAGTGACTTAATCTTTCTTTCCAGGAGAAGAGATAATGATGTCATGGGAACTACCAACGAAACGATGGTGACAGACTTCATCTTGATTGGGTTATCTGAGCACCTCAGTGCACAGGCGGTGTTCTTTTGGTTCCTCCTGATGGCATACCTCATCAGCCTTCTCGGCAACAGCCTCATCATCATGTTGAGTATTGCGGACCCCCGGCTCCATAATCCCATGTATTTCTTCCTCTGCATCCTCTCTTTGATCGATCTCATCATCACCAACAACACCGTTCCCGAGGTCTTGGCCAACTGCTTCCTCTACAGGCCCACCATCTCCTTCCACAGATGTCTGGTCCAGATGTACATCGGTCTCTTTCTTGTCTCAACAGAATGCGTCCTTCTGGCCATCATGGCCTACGACCGCTACGCGGCTATATGCCAACCCCTCCACTACATGCAGATCATGAGCTGGAGACTTTGTGGGAGTCTAGTGGCTGCATCCATGTCCCTCTCCATGCTGATAACCCTCGTCACAGTGCTGTTGCAGCCCACCGACTTCTGCGGCCACTACATTATCAACCATTTTGTATGTGAGCTGCAGTCTTTTCTGAAGCTTGCCTGCTCCGACACACATGCCAGCCAGCTCTTCATGCAAATGTCAAGCCTCTTGATTTTAATACCACCCTTTGGTTTCATCGTTGTGACGTACGGGCGCATAGGCTCGGCTGTATTGCGCATCCGCTCGACACAGGGCCGTAAGAAAGCCTTCTCCACCTGCAGCTCTCACCTCACTGTGGTCAGTATCTTCTATGGAGCCATTATGATCATGTACTTGAAGCCTCAGCAGAAATCTCCTTCTGAAGAGGAGAAAATTATCTCTGTAATGTATGGGGCTCTGACGCCCATGCTCAACCCACTGATATATAGCTTGAGAAACAGGGACGTGAAGGGAGCTTTCTGGAAAGCAGTTGGCAGGAAAATGTAAAGGCCTCTGCCTGTTATACATGGTTTATAGTAGCAAAAGGAGGGGGAACCACAATGTATAACAGGGGCTCTGACGCCCATGCTCAACCCACTGATATATAGCTTGAGAAACAGGGACGTGAAGGGAGCTTTCTGGAAAGCAGTTGGCAGGAAAATGTAAAGGCCTCTGCCTGTTATACATGGTTTATAGTAGCAAAAGGAGGGGGAACCACAATGTATAACAGTCAGTTTAGTATACTGGTTAAGAGCATGGACTTTAACCAACGGTGGCAATACCATCGGGATTTGGGATCGCCCTGGGAAGCTCAGCCATACATTGTGCGGCATGAACAACGTGGGATGGAACGATCTGCTGGACAGTGGTACCCCAAACAGGGCTGACTGGAAGAGGCCACCATAACACTCAAGACCCTCTTGTCTACTGAAAGCACTTTATTATTGTTATTACTGTTATTATTGTTATA
>NW_015166495.1:152002-170591 GCF_001447785.1 Gekko japonicus
AGTGGTACCCCAAAAAGGGCTGAATGGAAGAGGCCACCATAACACTCAAGACCATCTTGTCTACTGAAAGCACTTTATTATTGTTATTACTGTTATTATTGTTATAGTTATGATTTTACTGTTTTACTAGGTTTATATATGGGCTTCTGCCCCCTTGTCAGCCGCCCTGAGCCCGCTTGCAGGGAGGGCGGGATAAAAATACCTAAATAAATAAAAATAAATAAATAAATAAAATAATCTGGGTGAACTGGGTCTGATTCCCCACAGTCTGTCACAATTTCTCTTGGAGCTGTTCTCTCAAAAGAAGTTCTTGAAAGAGCTCTCTCGGCCCCATCTACCTCACAGGGTGTTTGTTGTGGGGAGAGGAAGGGAAAGGAGATTGTAAGCCACTCTGAGACTCCAAGTGAAGGGTGGGGGATATATCCAATCTCTTCTTCTCTTCTTCTTCTCTAACAGAAAAACCATAACAGATGGAAAGATAGCTTCACAGTTCCGTAAATTATTGTGATTGGCTTGGATATACATGATTCGCATGGGTTCCAGCTTTGATAACATAGTGTATATGGCACGCTGAAGGTGATACTCTGATGAAGAATTTACACAAACAAGAGTAGACCTAGGCTTCTCATCAGTACTACTCACCAATTTGTGTCACTGATAAATTTTGTTGCTTGTTCCAGTACAATTCACCGGACAGCTGGTGTTATTGAAATCTTTGTCACCTGTTTTTGTTGTTGTTGTTCAGTCGCACAGTCGAGTCCGACTCTTCATGACCCCATGAACCACATCACGCCAGGCCTTCCTGTCTTCCGTCATGCTCCAGAGTTTGCTTAATTCCACGTTCTTTGCATTGCTAACACTGTCTAACCATCTCATCCTTTGCCATCCCCTTCTTCTTTGACCTTCAATCTTTCTCAGCATCAGGGTCTTCTCCAGTGAGTGCTCCCTTCTCCTTTGGTGGCCAAAGTATTTGAGCTTCAGCTTCAGTATCTGGCCTTCCAGGGAACAGTCAGGGTTGATTTCTTTTAGGATTGACTGATTTGATCTCCTTGCAGTCCAAGGGAATATCAAGAGTCTTCTCCAGTACTATAATTCAGAAGAATCTATTCTTCGGCCCTTGGCCTTCTCCATTGTAGTGCTGATGAAGCTGACAATTCCATTGATAACCAAATGTCCATATGGCAGGAAATTCCATCTCAGGAACAAAACAAGTGATAATAATCTGCTGAACCAACATCGTTCCAGAGGTGTCCCGGTGTCTCCGGTTTATCGTGTGTGTGCAAACACAAGGTTTACAGCAAACACAGAAAACTCATTAGTTAGCCCAGACACTCAGTCTACACATGAGAGGATTATTTCAGAATTCCCCTTCTGCCAGGTTTAAATGGATTTACATTCCACATGGAGAATCCACATGGCTAGTGATGACTCAGCGCTACTGCTGCCTCCACACGTACCTCTTTCCCCCTCCCAGGTACCAACGGTTTAGTTAATCAATAGATTGAAAATTGACCCCTCAGCCAATCCCAGACCTGTAGGGTAGGGCCACCTGGTGTGACCCGCCTGAGCCCACCCCCTCTTGCTCGCAAGCAGCTTTAAAACTTAGAACACAGAGCAGCCAGCTCACTTCTCCTCCCCTTTACCTATGACCTCTGCTTGTCTGCTTTACCCCTTGAATCCAGCTTCCTATCCACAACCCTTGCCTCGCTTTACATTCTAGTCTGCAGCTAGAGTGGCACACGTGTCTTCAGCTGGTCTGATTACACGCGCTTCTCCCATTTCCATTTTTCCTTCCCTCCCTAATACCTCCCACTGGAAGCTTTAGGAGCTGCGCATCGCCTGAAGTAAATATCTCCCACTAACGATATACCTGCTAATGCGAAAGTGCTTTACCAAATCTCTCTGTTTTTATCCAGTTCTTGTGTGTGTGTATGTTATTGTGTGCTTTGAATGATATTTAGTAAACTAAAGAAAACTTTACGTTTGTCTCTGTCTCTTCATTGAAACGTATTGGTGCAGCCCATCCTCTGTAGACATTGACCTGAATCCCGATTAATAAACTGTTCCAATTGTCTCTCCTAAAGAGCAATTCGGCTAACAAAGGTGACAATATACACATGTTTAACAGGTCGCTAATCAGGATTCACCTACGACCCTATCTTTCATTGTGTAAATGTCGTGAAATGTTCCTGTATTCAGATGTCTTTGTATTCTATGGATTCCAAATTGCATTACTTGTGTATATAAATTCTACTTATGATCATTTCTGGTATAGATATCATTTATGTCAGTTTCAACAAATAGTACTGTGCAATACTTTTAGTAATCTCTAATAGTTTATTGAATGTTTATTTCATAATTGACAGTATCAACTGTTTTCATGCACAGTTTATAACCAGTTGATGGAACAGCTAAGGCTGAACATCGCTGTTTCTGTGAAACTGCCTCATACTGAACCAGACCATCGGTCCATCAAGGTCTGTATTGGCTACTCTGACTGGCAGTGGCTCTCCAAGATCTTAGATGCTGATCTGCCACTTCACTTACTACCTGTTTTGTTTTTTATTAACTGGAGACAGCAGAGATTGAACTTCAGACCTTCTGCACACCGTGCAGATGCTCTGCCACTGAGCCACAGCCCCTTCTGTCCTGTGTGTCCTGTGGCTACTTCTTTATTGACAAAATATGGGTGCTAAAAAGTGTGCTTTTCAGTATGATGACACATTGATTTCTCTATGGAGAAGGCACTGCCAACATTGGCTGCTTAATGCATCCGTGGCAAAATCAGGGATACTCCAGCTCCTCTATGTTTGGTTTTGAACTGATGGACACAGTGCAATGGACTCTTTCAAACCTTGGGGTTGGAAAATTCCATTTTCTCTAGCCATTCAAAACTGTTTCAAAAATATGTTGTCGAAGGCTTTCACGGCCGGAGTTCATTAGTTGCTGTAGATTTTCCGGGTTGTGTGGCTGTGTATGCCAAGACCATGGCCACACAACCCAGAAAATCAACAACAACTAATGTTTCAAAAATGTTTTGTGCCACCAAATGGAGGAATTGTTAGATAAACAATAAGGACATGTTCCCAGAAACCTGGTTGCGGTGGCAAGGTTGTTCGTCTCAAGCCATTGGAAACGAAAGACGTTACCAGCTGTTGAGATCTGGCATAGTAGGTGTTGGTTAACCATGGTTATGGAGAAAGTGGCGGGTTGTAAGCAGTTAAGGGAAGGAAATGGATCACACGAACAGTTTGGCCTGACATATCCACCCCTTCCCTCCTGATCAAGTGGGCATGATCAATCATGCACATCTGGCTCCTGTGCCACACTCATCCCTACCTCACACTAGAACAACTCCCATGTGAATTAAATAGCCACTGACAAATCCTGGTGTCTACCTTGGTGAGGGGCTTCCATGGCAGGTTTCTGGGCAGCCAATCTCCTGGGTGCGTCATGGAAATGCATGAGCAGTGTGATTGTCCCATTCTGTTTCCAGTGCATCCATTTTTTCCCCAACCCCACTCCAACATGCACTTCAGCACCCCCATAGAACGTGGCCAGGAGCATGTGTGTGCTTGTCTGCTTCTACGCACACACAGCAGAACTTAGGAAAAGAACAACCAACCAAGTCTCAGATCTGTGGTTGCAGTGCATTAGTGATGTGAATGACCAACCATGGGCCTGCAACACTATGATGCCAGCTTAGGGGGTATTGTGTCATTGATGCAAAGCATCCCAAACTCAAGTGGCTTATTTAGAGCCTATATATTGCCACGGCAAACTGCTCATGTGACCACACCCATTATTTGTACAAAGATGGCTCTATTCATAAAGTACTAGAACAGAATGAAACCTGAAAAATAGACTATGCTCGTGATTCTTAAGGTAAAGGTAAAGGTTCCCTTGCTCGAAAGCCAGTCGAGTCCGACTCATATAAATTAATTGTTTAGAGTAGAAGTTAAATGTATGGTACTTTACTTGTTAATTAATAAGAAGGCTAGTAATGGTTATAAGATGTTATTGCGAAGTGATTAGTGTTGGTGTAAACTGATATTGTTAAATGGTAATTCTGTTCACCAACTTCCTTTTTGATTGCTACATTTGGATTGTTATTTCTTTGGGAGTATTATTTTGTTAGGATTATGTTGGTTATATTAAGGTTTGTTTCTTCTTTTTTTCTATACCACTGTTATTAAATTTTTAAAAGTTTTGTGTTATCTTTGTTGTCGAACAAATTTCTCCATCTCCATCCCTGATCTTCATCGTCATTGTGATATTCTGAAAAATAACTAAAATTCATATTTTAAAGTGGTGTTTCAAATCTGGGGGCTGGGGGGTGAGTTGTAGGGCTTCTCGCTAGTCTAGTATAAGATTGCCCCCCTTGCCTAGCTAACTCAGTGTTTAGTGGATCAAGGTCCACTAAACCATTTTGCCACAGATGATCCTCTTCCCTATCTGATTATCCTGTATACACCGTATAGGGGTGTGTGGGGAAATCTCAGTATACAAAGGGATAGTTTCCTTAGTTGTCCCTATCTGGCTGAGATGGGTAGCATGGAACACTGCATGGATTGTTTCTGGTGTTCTCATTGTGTTTCCTGTCCAATTCCCTAAGCCAAGCATGTTCATGTTCAATTGAATTGTAAGGAATTTGGCATACATGAATGAGTTTGTAGCCAATCCTCCAAGAGCTTACAGAGGACTTCTTACAGGGGCTATTCTAAGCTACATTAGGGGTGTGTCGCCTAATATGCAAAGGAGTGCCTACTACAAAAAGAGCCCTGGACAGCAAAACATTGTGCTTGATGTTTCACACAGTCTCACTGGCTCTCCTTCTCTGTTCCCCACTGCACCACTTTTTCTCTCTTTCTCTTATCCCACTCCCCAACACCTGCTGTCACTCTTCTCTCTCTTCCTCTCACCCCCAATGCCATAGACCTTCTTTCTCTTACTTTCCCTTTCTCCATCCTGCAACAATTTCTTCACACTCTTTCTCCCACCACCCACTGTGCCCTTCCCAGTTTCTCCTTGCCATGCCTTCAGCACCACCAGTGGAGAGGACGAGACGGTGGGCCTGGTGGCAGTTCCTCCTCTTTTTAGGACCCGAAGTGCCACCACCAAACAGGTGGTGATGATGGGGCTGGCAGAGGTGGTTCCTCCTCCTGCTCCATGTGCAGCACTGCCACCCGCTCTCCCACACTGAGGAGAGGCGGAGATGGGAAGGCAGGAATTGCCAGTGGCACTTCCGCAGAAGCACAGATACTCTTCCGGCAGCGTGGCAGGTGGCGATGCCCCCTTCCCTCCACACTAGGGTTGCCATTCCCACGTTGGGGGCAGGGGATCCCCCAGTTATATGGCCTCCTCTCAGTGAAATCCCCTCCCAACAGCAACCTGGAGCGACATGCTTACATCACCAGGAAGTGTCATAGCCATGTCATTGACGTGGGGGGTGGCACTCTAGTCTTTGGGCAAAACTCTATGGTTCGTGGGTGATTTTACCATAGAGTTTTGCCCAAAAACCAGAGTGTCACCCCCAGTGTGTCTATGTCACTTCTGGGTGACGTAGGCATGGCACACGATGTCACTTCCAGTGACATCAGCACATTGGAGTGACACTTCCGTCACCCAGAGTGCCCCCCTGCCGGTGTCTCAAAGGGAGCTGGCAACCCTATTCTGCCCTGCCAGCTCCTCCGGCCCTACTCACAGAACCACTGCCTCTGAGGCTGGTGAGAAGATGTATTGGTGATGGGGCTTATGGCAGTGGTGGCCAACTCCCCTGCCTTCCCTCCCCCACAGTGCTACCATGGCCAACTCCCCTGCCCGTAGCGCTGCAGAATCACTGCCTCAGAGACTCATGCAGAGAGGCACTGATGGCAGGGATCACAGCAGTTTCTCCTCCCCCGCTCTCAGTGTTGTGGCCTCACTGCTTTAGAGGCTGCTCATCAAAGGCAAGTTTGATGTTGGTGGTGACAAAAGAGCAGAGAGGATTCTTGGGGGAGGACATTAACCCACAATTCCATTTTGGGTAAATTGTCAGTTAGTTAGGCAAACATTGGGGGGGGGGTGCCACAATGTTCAGGGAAACCCTCTTTATCTCCACCTAGTCCCAGTCCATGGTTTTAATCACTCATAGATGGACCCAGTTTGAGAATTAGGTATATTGGTGGTGACCCAGGCTACTAAAATGGATCACAGTGGGAATTGTAACATTTCTTAAAGTGTTCTTAAAGTTTAAGTCTGATGAAATAGTAATTAATCTTTTGAGTCTAAAGTATTCAGTTGAAGAGATTCCCTAGGAGTCCTATTTAAGACTTCTGTGGCATATTCCAGGAGGACCTCTAGTGTTTCAGTTTCTCAAACAGTAACAACCAAGCAGCTGCAAAATCATTGTCTTCTACTCCCAGGAACAGGCAGAGCTGATCTTTTCATAGGAGTGAAGAGCAGATCTGGAATTCTGTTCCACATAAGCAATTTTTCCTAGAGCATCTTTGAAAAAGAGCTTTAGCTTTCCCCCTTTCTTCTCCATCCATTCCTCGGACTGAAATAGAAGGAAACCAAATCTTAAAGTGATCATCAAGCCATCAAAAACGATTCTGGAAACCACTCTTCCAAACCATCAGTCCAAGGAAGAAACAGTCTGAAAGTTTATTTTAACAAAATGCCAGAAGGATATTTTGTGAAGACCCCCTTGAACTATTGAGATATTCATGAATGAGTGTTGCATTTAATTGGATTCCCTAATCTTCATTTGAAGCCTCAGCTCCTAGTGCTTGGGCTTTTCTTACCACGTGAGTCTCCTCTTTGAAAGTATTTGGGAATGAAGAACACATATTGAAGAAGATCTCAGTGTTTTGCTTAGACTGCAGGGAAGCAATTCTAGGTAAGCAAAACTCTATTACCAACAGAAGTAATGTGTGGACAAAAGTTGTACATACTAGGACATACACCTAGGTTGTGCATCCTAAGACATATAGAGCCAGCTGTGGTGTAGTGGTTAAAGAGCTGCAGTCTCTAATCTGGAGATACCAGTTTGATTCCCCACTTCTCCACATGCAGCCAGCTGGTTGACTTCAGATCAGTCACACAGTTCTCTCAGAACTTTCTCAGCTGCACCTACCTCACACGGTTCCTTTTGTGGGGAGAGGAAGGGAAAGTGATTGTAAGTCACTCCAAGTCTCCTTCAGGTAGCGAAGGGCGGGGTATAAAACCAAGTCTTCTTCTTTCTAATTACTTTGGAGTTCTGATCCTAGTTTGTGTGTAATTACTTTGGAGTTCTGATCCTGTGGTGTTGTTTTTTTTAAGCTATCAATAAAAGGAAAGTGGTTTGACCAAGGTTGAGGAAGGCTCTGGATCTTTTTTGAGGACTCACTTCACTTGCAGCAAACACCCCAGCAGACTAAGCAAAGCAGAAGTCTGGAGGCAACTTAAATACCAACAGCATTTATCCCAGTATGAGCTTTCCTGAGTTGGAGCTCACTTCCTCAGATACAATGGAAAGAAACAAAAGCATTTCCCTCATATGAAGAAAACTTCAGAAGGGCAGAGGGAAAGGAGGAGGAGTTGAGTAAAGAGTGATCTGATATCATAGATCAGGTGTGATACATAGAAGAAGAAGTAAAGAAGAGTTTGTTTTTATACCCCACTTTTCTCTACCTTGGCCTTCCCTTCCTCTCCCTACAACAGGCACTGTGTGAGGTAAGTGCAGCTGAGAAAGTTCTGAGAGAATTTTGACTGGCCCAAGGTCACCCAGCAGGCTTCATATGGAGGAGAAGTGGGGAATCAAACCCAGATCTCCAGATTAGAGTCTGCCGCTCTTAACCACTACACCACACTGGCTCTTAATTGATGATAAGAAAGGCCAGAGGTTCTAGTTACTCCCACATGATGTAAAAATGAGCTAAAATGCAATGAGCTAGGATAAATAACAGACTACTTAAAGAAGAGGCAGCTTGAAACCCAAATTTCACTCTTAGCCATGAAGAAATAAATTCTTTAACTCCTTGGTAAATTCTAATCCAGCACTTTCATGTTCCGTTCTAAAACAGTGACTTTCAGATCTTCAGTAGCAGAGTAGTAGGTCCAGGAAGATTAAATTTTTTGCCCAGTAGTTTCTGAATACTGCACTTTCCTATGTCAGATCTATGTCCACGTATTCTCTTGTGTAGGGACTGATGTATTTGTCCAATGTAGACAGCAGAAGGGCACTGTTGGCATGTGGGGGCATATATTTAATTGGATGATGTGGAAGGGGATGAGCCCAGTATCATATAGCTGAAATTACTGGGTTCCATAATAATAATAGTAGTAGTAATAGAAAAATGGGGGGACAAAGTTCACATCTAGGTCTGATACAGGATTTGGTCGCTGAGCTTGTTCCTCTCTTGGGTAGTCCACTGTTCTTAGTCAGAAGCTGTTTTAAGTTGAGAGGCTGTTTGTAAGTGAGAAAAGGACTGCCATCCATAGCCGGTGAAACATCCTTGTCTAGGAGAGGCTGTTGGTTATTGAAGTGCTGGAGTGGTTTATGTTGTGAGCTGTGGGTGACAGCCACCGGCATTCTGTTGTTGACTTCCTTGGGTCTGTCTTGTAGTAGGCTAGGTCTGGGTAGCATTCTGGCTTTGATGACATGTTCCTTTACTCTACTGGGGAGGTATTGTAATCCCAAAAATGCTTTTTTGCAAATCCTCCAGGTGAGAGTCCCTGACTGCAGTCACACAAGCAGTTCACGCCAATACAGTTGCATTACTTTTGCAGATTTAAAGAACAATATCAGAGAAGAAGAAGAAGATGATGATGATATTGGATTTATATCCCATCCTTCAGTACCCAAAGGAGTCTCAGAGTGGCTTACAATCTCCTCTCCCTTCCTCTCCCCACAATAAACACCCTGTGAGGTAGGCGGGGCTGAGAGAGCTCTGAGAGAACTGCCCTTTCCAGAACAGCTCAAAGAGAACTGTGACTGACCCAAGGTTACGCCAGCGGGTGCATGTGGAGGAGTGGGGAATCAAACCCGGTTCTCCCAGATTAGCGTCTGCACTCCCAACCACTACACTAAACTGGCTCTCTCTGCCTTCTGTGCCCCAGTCATCAACATCACCTGGTAGGGATGTGCTCATAAGCACATATGAGCATAAGCGACCCCCATTGCCAGCAAGGGTCAAGCTCCGTGGTTAAGGCACCAGTAATGTGGATGCTTCAGCATGGGACCGTCATGCAGAGGAGCTGCTTCAGGGTTTGCTGTTTGGTCACCCCTGTGATGGTTTAAATCACCGCAAATACAGGTGCTGCCTGATCACGCCAAGCCTCCAATGTGACTGCAGCCCCAGTTTGAGGGATCAGAGCAAATAGGATTGTCACATAGTGCTTGGGTCTTGACTGTAGGATTTTTAATATCTTTTTTTTAAGCCCCCGGAGGGGATTTTTTTAATATATATATATAATACTACAAACTACATAACTCCATCCATGTAATATTTTCTTTTTCATTCTGTAATGAATTAACCTCAAAACCCAGAATGCTTAGTGCACCAAACTCAGAGAGCCCCCTCACTGAAAAGCAGTTTGAGTGACAGGCCGCTGCCTGCTTGCACCTCCCACACACACACACTGGTCAGCGTCAGCTGAGGAGAGTTTTATAAATGTTGTGAGTCTTGTCAGAGAGTGAGTCAGTACATAGCCTTTACATCTATACTAAAACTCTCTAAATTCTCGATAGCTTCTGAGACGTTCACTGCAGCCCAATCTTCTTCCATCCAAAAGAATAAAACTGCTAGTCTTAAGCCTCTTCCGCTCTGGTCTCAGGGTCCAGTGGCTTCTCAAAGGTTTCTTGATTATGAAGGGCACCTTCAGCTCTTTTTTCTTAGCAGACTTTAAGATGACACTTTCTAAGAACACTCGCAGGGAAGAAGTTAAATCCTTGTAAATTTTTCCAATTTCTCTTGTACTTTTTCTTCTTTTCTCATTGAGATCGCTGCTCAATTTAGTGTCCATCTCATTTGCTTTGAGAGCCCTCAATTCCATTTTTTCTCCAATCGCCTCCTGGAGCTGCTGAGACACAATTTGTTAATTTATCTTGGCAAGCTGCTGGTTAATACCAACAAATTGCTCCAAGATCGGCTTGATGGCTTCTGCTACTAGTGCAGTGACGTCAACTTCCCTTCTTCTCCTTGGAGTTTTTGCCATCTTTTTTAGAGTATCTGCCATTTCAATGTTTTATTTTCAATAAAGTCTTCCTGGCTCTGCAAATTGCATATGCTGTTAAAAGCTCATGGAAATCTCCCACAACAGGCTTACACGCTTGCAAATAGTCTTTCAGAAGTATCCGTTTACAACTGTCTCTCTCTCTCCCCCTCCCCTCTTTCGTTTATGTAAACGCGTCAAAGAGGCACCCCCCTCCAATCACTTAAGGGGTTTCAGGGGGGGGTTCGCTTCAAGTATCCATTTACAATCATTTCTCTCTCCCTCCCCCTCCTTGTTTATGAAAATGCATTGAGAGGCGTCCCTCTCTCTGCACGTTATCGCTCAGAAAGTTTTTCCTTTGAGGGGCATCCGTCATACATTTCCTATGGAGTAACATTTCAAAGTAAAAAATTCTCTACACCCAAACAATTAACATTTCTTATACCAGATTAAAATAATCTCATGGGAGGAACCAAGGATGAGTGGCAGAGCACAATGTTTTGCAAGTAGAAAGTCCTAGGTTCAGTTTCTGGCATCTCCAGTTAAAGGACTTTTCTCCCTGAGACTTAGAAAGCCACTGCCAGCCAGAACAATTATTTAGAATAACCAATAGCCTTACTTAATATGAGGCAGCTTTATAACTAGATTTCTAGTTAGTTAATGTATCTATTAAACTGATTAACAGTGCAATCCTAAACAGAGTTACACCCTTCTAAGTTCACTGACTTCAGTGGAAGTCAGAGGGTATAACTATGATTAGGGCTGCACTGCAAAATGTGCATCCCTTCTTTATTCACCCCAATTACTTTTTCAGTACACAGTACCTACCCACTCCGGCACTGTTGAAGATACTTGGCAGGACAAGCATGATGTGGTTGGGCCAGTATTTTTTATATATTGCCATTTCATATTCTTTGACTACTAAGACATGTAAATGGCTAGCCCCATCCATGGCGTGGTAAAGGTTAAAAAGTCCGTGCTCATGACGTCCAGTTGTGGGAGTAAATGTCGGGCTCTTTATATAATCCTGGCTCTGCAAAAGTAGGAATCTCTGTGTTATTGTGTTGATTTAATATTAACAAAGGAAAGGAGTGTGGTGGGAAATCTAAACAACTAAAACAGATAACGGTTGCAAGTGTTGGTACACAGACCAATTTGAAAAACAAGAGTCTTGTAATATTCTGTATTTTGACCAAACAAAACAAGATGCAAGCTTTTGAGCTCAGGCTGAAGCAAAAAGGACACAAAAGGAGGAGGGGTGAAGAGAAAAGATAGGTTGTTTTGAGGCATGGTGCCAAAGTCTGCAGTTTTAGTCTTATAATGCACTCGCACTTATTTAGATCCCACTCTTCTCCCCAATGGAGACTCAAACCAGCTTTTAGAACAATGTTCTCCTCTCCTCCACGTCCTCACATCAACAACCTGTGAGATGAGCCAGGCTGAGAGTTTGTGATGGGCCCAGGGTCACCCAACCAGCTTCCATGGTAGAAGTGGGATTCGAACCCCGGTCACCCAGGATCCTAGTCCACCGCTCTATCCATTACACCACACTGGCTCTACACCAAAATGGAAAACATAATATACTGCAGACTGAATTGGATTAGTTAAGAATCAGTGCCTGATGCAAAACAGGTTCATAAGTTGTCCCAAGTTGCTGAAACAAAGGAGGAGGAGGGAAAAAACACGTTCTCCCTTTGTGAATACTGTCCCAGCAACTTGGGACTCCACTCTGGGTCCTTACTGTAGAGAAAAGTGGAGAATAAATATCTAAATAAATAGGGGCAAAAGAGAGCCAATGGGAAAAGAAATTAAGATTTTAAAAAATAAGCAAGTTATTTGACTATAGAAGTTTCAGCAACTAGAGGCCCCAGGGTCAAATCCAGTCTTATGCCTAGTCCCCATTAACTCCCTTGGTGCCATTGTAGAAGCAAATATATGAAATAAATTTTGGGGGTGGGGGGAGATTGCTGGCCTGATCAACCACCCGCCCTCCTTCCAGAAAACAATTGGCTAATGAGGGAACAGTAACAGTGGCACCCATTCAAGATAATTAAACACAGCGAAAACACAAAAGAACCCTTTCTAAGGTCTCCTAGCAGAATTATTTGCATTTTCACAAGAAAACAGGGGTTTAGATGCCTGTTTTCCAGGCAACCCATGGGCATGTTGTTTCACTATCAGCAGAGACATAGAGAAGGCAGTCTTTCTTCTTCACAATCTGGCAGCAGAACCAAAACCATGAAGGCAAAGCGTGGTCTGGACCCTGTAAAACAATTCATCCATATTTATCTTAAAGCCTGCTAATTTTCCAAATTCTTTAATTTTCTATAACAGCACCTTTGCGGTTTCCGTCGGATTCTCTAAAATAATACCTCAACTTGATACATGCTTTGTGAGTTAATTTACCTGATCTGTGACAAGCGGCAACCTCATGCTTTCTAGCTGTCTTCCTGGATGGCTAAAGACAAAATGGTGTTCCTTGGACTTGGGGATGATGAAGTGAAGCTGGATCTCCTCTCCAAGCATTGAATAGGAAAATGCAAAGGCATGCAAGGTAGATTCGTAAAGCTGCAGAGAAAATGTGATAAAAGGGTAACTCAACTTGCAGTACAGCCTGGCTCTTTAAAAACAACAACAACACCTTAGCATTACAAACTCTGGTTTCTCTTCAGATAAAAATTTATAGTATGTTTTACCATTCATGACTGATACATCCAATGTAGTAATTAAAACAGTAATATTTATTATTATTTACTTATACCACACCTTTCTCATTTCATCAGGGCCATTAAGATACTGGATTAAAAACATAGAAAATAAACCCAGATCTTTTAAAAAAACACAAATTATTATAACAATTAAAACCAAAGCTAAAATACACATACAAAAACATAGAAACAAAAACAACAATTAAATCATAAGGCAGGAAGGAGGGATCCCTGTGGGAGCACTAAACCATTTTTTTTTAAAGTCTACACTTGCTGCTGGAAGGGGAAAGACAAGTTTTCTCCTTGTTCTCTTGCTAAATTGCAAATATCTTTAAATGTCAAATCTAATTGGTCTTCAAAGATTATGTAAAATTCTCTTCCTGTTGTTTTATTCTTTTCTGCAAATCCAAATTCTTTTTTGTTCTCCTTTGTTTGTTAACTTTGGATGCTTCTTGTATTAACATACCTCTTGCAATTGCTTTCATTGTATCCCAAATAACTTTCAAAGATGTTCCTTGTTTTTTATTTTCAATAAAAAAATGTTTCAGTTTTTCTCTCATTTTCATCACAAACTTGTCATTTCTCAATAGCCTTGTATTCATGGTCCATCTAGTTCTATTTCTTGTAGTTTGAAATTCCATATACACCGGTTTATGGTCCGCAAATATTCCTGCCTGTATCTCTGCCTCCTTCAGATCTTTTACTAGTAATGTCAATATCCAAATCATGTCTATCCTGGACCATGTATCATGTCTTGCCGAGTAGGAAGTAAATTGTTTAGAAGAAAACTTTCTTATCCTCCATGCATCTACTAAATTCAGGTCTAACAACATTTGGGTCAATGCTTTTGGCGTTTCTGTTTTCCTTTTTCTCTTATCACCTGAACATTTGTCTTTGTCTTTATCGCTAATTGCGTTGAAATCTCCCATAATGCATATATTTTGGTAGTCCTGTTCTGCAATGGCTCCATGTAATTTCTTATAAAATTTCTCCTGTTCTTGATTTGGTGCACCAGACCCCACCTTCAATTTTTAATATCTTTTGAGTGATAGCTGGAAGCATACAGGTAGGTTTGGTGACCCAGTGGGTTTTTGATATAAAGTGGTGCTTATCTGTCCATTGCAAAAGAAATGCATGTGTTATGGGGACCAGTCCACGGTGAAGTTGATGTTGGGTTGAAAATTGTTCAAGCCCTGGTGGAATTGCTCAGGAACTTCTTCCCCATATTTCCAGATGATGAAAATGGGCAAGAGCCGAGGAAGTGTTGCAATGAGTCATCCATGAAAATGTTTGCAAACTGTGATGCCACATGGATACCCAGGGCTGTACCATTAATCGGACAGAATAAATTATTAAATTCAAAGTGGCCGTAGGTGAGGACAAATAAGCCAAGTTCCGTAGCCAAATTTGCTGTGATAGTATCCTGCTAAGGTTCCTGCTGGGTTGAATTTATTTATTTATTTAATTTATTGTATTTGATTTATATCCCGCCCTCCCCGCATAGTAGGCTCAGGGTGGGTTACATCACATTTAGTAGAAAATACAATATACAAAAATAAAACAATTAAAGCACCAATGAAATAAAACAGCATCATTCATCCGGTGCAAGTTATAGTTAAAGCCTCACAGATGCCATCTCTTTCAAGTTTTTGTCCTTAGGTGGTAATGCAGTTCTGACCTACTGAAGGGAAGCCCAGTAGAGAGGGAGGGACATCCATCGCCCTAGTTAAAAGCCCGGCAGAAGAGCTCCGTCTTGCAGGCCCTGTGTAAAAGGTCCCGCAGGGCCCTGATCTCATATGGGAGCTCATTCCACCTGGTAGGGGCCAGGGCTGAAAAGGCCCTGGCCCTAGTCGAGGTGAGAAGGAAGTCCCTGGGACTGGGGACCACCAGAAGATGTTGACTGGCAGATCATAAAGCCCTTCGGGTTTATGGGAGTCCATCTTTATGGGAGATGTTGGTATACAGAAATTTGATATCCACGGAACCTAGGCTTGCCAAGTCCCCCCGGGGGGGTGGGGAAACCCCCGCCCAAGAGGTCCATTACCCCCCGCTGCCGGATTGGGCCCCAGGGGGAACCCCACCCCCAAAGCACACGACATGCCCGGCGTCAGCACGTCACCTGGAAGTGACGCAATCACGTTGGGCACATTGGGGCAGGGCCACAATCATCCGAGAGAAAACTCTATGGTTTTCCCTTGGATGATTGTGGCTCCGCCCCCAATGTGCCCGACATGATTGCGTCACTTCCGGGTGATGTAAGTGCAGCATGCACGCGCTTTGCCCGCACGGAGGGACTCCCGGACCAAGACTGGACTCCCACACTATTCAACAGGTGAGGACTTGGCAAACCTAACGGAACCTCATTTTTTATCATCTTATGTTCAATGCCTATAGCAGAATAACATGGCTACACTTTATCATCTTAATATTTGCCAATATTTATTGAATAAGAGCACTGTAATATAAATTAAGGAAGAATGAGTCTTTTGAGAGGTGTGTAAGAGAGAGTTTAAAGTTATTTCCCATTTGGAAGTTGTGTGTAAGATGTAAATAGAGATGGATGTATTTTTAGATATCCAGGGATTTTAAATGCAGGCATTTTTCCATGATGAAATTACTGGAAGATAAACGTTTCCCAGGCATTTTTGGGCTGTGCTTACTTAATAAAATAGTGAGACGTAAACCCCTGATGACACTGCCAGTGTCCTTTCCAAATCAGAGAGCTATTTCAATACTGATTTACACCAAAACCTGCATGTGGAAAACAAATAAAAAATCTGAATCTAAATATAGAATTGATATGAATGACATTGTATGTACCGAATAACAATATCTTTGGTCAGTCAGTCCAGTTACCTTTATTATTGGCCCCAGTGCGGTTCCTGGTTTAGGTATCATTTATTTATTTATTTACTTACTTACTTACTTATTTAATCAAACTTGTATCCCGCCTTCCCTGCAAGCAGGCTCAGGGTGGGTTCCATCAGTGTTGAAGGAATATACAATAATTTAAAAACAGCTCAAACAATAAATAGCATACAATCATAACATACCATGCAGAATCTAGTTAATAATGGAGAAGCTAAAGCAATGTTAAAATTCCCAGATAGTTGTTCAGGTTCAAGATACTGATGGGAGGCCAGTCAGAAGGAACTCTTTGGTTCTGATAACCTCAATAAACCACAGTTATAGTAAAGGTAAAAGATAAAGGTTTCCCTCGCTCGAAAGCAAACTGAATCAGACTCTAGGGATGCAGTGCTCATCTCCATTTCCAAGCCAAAGGGCCAGTGCTGTTCTAAGACTTCTCCATGGTCATGTAGCCGGCATTACTAGACACTGAGGTGCACGGAATGCTGTTACCTTCCCACCAAAGCGGTACCTATTTATCTGCTTGCAATTTCTTGCTTTCAAACTGCTAGGTTGGCAGGAGCTGGGACCAGAGACGGGAGCTCACTTTGTCACACAGCACTCAGGTCTCGAACTGCTGAACTACCGACCTTCTGGTCTGCAGTTCAGCATCTTAACCACTTGAGCCACCGCAGCCCTTTTAAACCACAATTACAGTTGTGCTTAAGTCTCACTTTAGTTCATTTTCCATTAAAATTCACTATATGGTGACAAGGTAGAGAATATTACCTCGGAAGCACTTGAGTATTTATTGTGAGCAGTGTTCCCTCTAAGCTGAATTAGTGTGAGCTAGCTCACAGTTTTTTAGCCTCCGGCTCATACATTTTTGTCTTAGCTCAGGAAGGATGGCTGCAGAGCAAACTAATTTATGCAGCAGCCAAATCGCTCACTCACAACTTTAATGCCAGCAGCTCACGAAGTAGAATTTTTGCTCACAAGACTCCACAGCTTAGAGGAAGCATTGGTTGTAAGCAAAGCCCTACCAGTGCAACTTCTAAACAACTCATTTGTTCTTTCCTACAGAAGAGACAAGCCAGAGAATGTTATGGGACCTCCAAATGAGACAGTGGTGACTGAATTCATCTTGATTGGGTTATCCGAAGACCCCAGGGCACGGGCTGTGTTCTTTGGGATCCTCTTGTTTGCTTACCTTATAAGCTTTCTTGGAAATGGACTCATCATTGTTTTGAGTATTGCTGATCCCCGGCTCCATACTCCCATGTATTTCTTTATTTGCATCCTCTCCTCAATCGACTTCATCCTCTCCAGCAATATACTTCCTGAGGTCCTGGTCAACTGCTTCCTGACCAGGCCTGCAGTCTCCTTCTACAAATGTCTGATCCAGATGTACATCGGTCTGTTTCTTGTCTCAACAGAATGCGTCCTTCTGGCCATCATGGCCTACGACCGCTTTGCTGCGATATGCCAGCCCCTTCACTACATGCAGATCATGAGCTGGAGACTTTGCATCAGCCTGGTGGCCGTATCCATGGCTTTCTCCTTTGTGGTAACCCTTGTCACGGTGCTACTGCAGCCAACTGACTTCTGCGGACAAAATATCATTAACCATTTTGCATGTGAGCTACAATCGTTCCTCAAACTGGCCTGCTCTGACACACGTGCTAGCGAGCTCTTCATGCACATTTCCAGCCTTTTCCTCTTGATACCACCCTTTGGCTTCATCGTTGTGACATATGGACGCATCGGCTGGGCTGTCATGCTCATCCGCTCAAAAGAAGGTCGCAAGAAAGCCTTCTCCACCTGTAGTTCTCACATTGCGGTGGTCAGTGTCTTTTATGGAACCATCATGATCATGTACGTGAAGCCCCAAAAAACGTCATCGGATCAAGATAAGATGATAGCTTTAATGTACGGGGTATTAACTCCCATGCTTAACCCCGTGATCTACAGCTTGAGAAACAGGGATGTGAAAGGAGCTTTCTGGAGAGTGTTTGGAAGGAAAATGTCAGAATAAAGACTCGCGCCATAACCTTCCACTTCTTCTTATGATAACCTTCTTCATACACAGTTTCTATGCTGAATCTTGTGAAATTCATTAACTGTGATGACCATCGTGTCCCTGTTTCGCCATGAACAGTGGACAGCCCCCGCCACGTGCTGAAAACAAACATGAACTAATATTTATTCCTTGTAGAAATTCTAGCTATATCCTACACATAGTTGGCTTCTGTAATGGAAATTAATCTGATGTGAAACAGTCCTTATAGTGGTGAAGATGAGCCAGAAATGATATCAGTAAATTATAGTCAAACTCTTGGGATGAAAGTATTAGTGTAAACACAAGTCAACCTTAACCAATATTGGTCTAGAATGGAAATAGGGAAGGAAGTGGATTCTTGATACCCTTAGGTTCTAACCAAAATTCTCAGATTATAAGCAATGTCATGTGAGCAGTAGATCCCAGAAGATCGGGTTGCATTTTGATGATGCAATCCAATTTGTATCTTCACTAGTGAAACATGGAAACTGGCCTTCCACAGGAAGCAACAACATTCATTGACTGAGAAGCAAGCAAGTCTTTGGAACAGGAATAGGATCTGGTATTGGAGAACGGAGCAAGATCGGGTTGCATTTTGATGATGCAATCCAATTTGTATCTTCACTAGTGAAACATAGAAACTGGCCTTCCACAGGAAGCAACAACATTCATTGACTGAGAAGCAAGCAAGTCTTTGGAACAGGAATAGGATCTGGTATTGGAGAATGGAGCAATGACTTTTGCTGCTGAAGGACAGTGTACTTCCTGGTATCAAAGATGAGATCACATTTTGAAAGAG
>NW_015166495.1:170602-185204 GCF_001447785.1 Gekko japonicus
CTAGAATTATGTTTTATTCTTTCAACTGCTAATGGCTAAGGTTGCTAGGCTTTCCTGCTGAATGGCAAATAAAGGATGTTATCAGCCAGTATCATCATGCCCCTGTATAAATTAATGGTGCAACCTCATTTGGAGTACTGTGTACAGTTCTGGTCACCACACCTCAAAAAGGATATTATGGCATTGGGAAAAGTGCAGAAAAGGGCAACTAGAATGATAAAAGGGTTGAAACACTTTCCCTATGAAGAAACGTTAAAGCGCTTGGGGCTCTTGAGCTTGGAGAAATGACGGCTGAGGGGTGACATGATCGAGGTTTACAAGATTATGCATGGGATAGAGCAGGTAGAGAAAGAAGTACTTTTCTCCTTTTCTCACAATACAAGAACTGGTGGGCACTCAATGAAATTGCTGAGTAGTCGGGTTAGAATGGATAAAAGGAAGTACTTCTTCACCCAAAGAGTGATTAACACATGGAATTCACTGCCATAGGAGGTGGCAGCAGTTACAAGCATGGATGGCTTCAAGAGGGAATTGGGTAAACATATGGAGCAGAGATCCATCAGTGGCTATTAGCTACAAGTTATAGATAGGAACTCTCAAACTGGGGCAAGTGATGCACTGTATTCTTGGTGCTTGCGGGGGGGGGAACCTCCCGATGGCAGCTGGTATTTTTGGCCTGGTGGACCTCCTGATGGCAGCTGGTATTTTTGGCCACTGTGTGACAGAGTCTTGGACTGGATGGGACATTGGCCTGCTCCAACATCGGCTTCTCTTATGTTCTTATGTTTGAAACTGTCACACACACACCCCGCTTCTCTTAGAGCTGGGATGTCAAACATCTTGCCCGTGGGCCAGATCAGGCCCTCAGAGGGTTCCAATTCAGCCTGCAAGGACCTGGTTGTTTTCTGTTTAATTTTCCAGTTCTTCTGTTACTACCACAATGTAGCTTGCTTTACTAGACTCTCTCAACTGCCCAGGAAAGATAGATAGGCAAGCCTCTCCTGTGCAATTGAGACAGTCTGGTAAAGCACTGGCTGAAGTTCCTCCCCCTCCTCCTCCCAGAGGGAGGGAGGGAACTGGCCAGGCTTCCTCAATCCTACAGAAAACACTGGCTGAGGGTCCTCCCTAAAGGGAGGGAGGGAGGGAATGAGAGATTGCTTTGCTGGACTGCCTCAGTCACACGGGAGAAATACCAAGTACCTTGAAGACCAACAAAGTTTTCTTCAAGGTATGAGCTTTTGTGTCCCTTGCTACAATGTATGTGTATTTTGTTGGGCTTTTTATACCGGGGTCTCCTGGGTGCAACCGGGTTCCCTTTTCACTGAATCATGCCCTCATGATCCAGTCTTTCTCAGTAAGAAAGCCATGTGAACTATTTTAGAGGAGGAATAACAACAAGCCAGTGAGGTGGATTAGGCTGAGAGTGTGTGTCAAGACCAAGTTCACCCAGCATGTTTCCTTTGTAGGGAGTTGCAGTTATTTCTCTGGGGAAGACTATAGTTTTGTAGACAAACACATGGTCCTCAGTCTGTGTTGGGATGCCTTCTCATGTTCTTGACCAGCACATGAAGCAACTTATGTACAAAAGCTCACAATGCCCAGCCATGTCATGTTTTTCCCTTGGGTCCTAGACTCAGAACACTGAGCATGAGATTCCTGTAATAAATGTCAATAAATCAAAAGTAGGTTTGTAGCTTAAAGATACACACCTAAACAGCATACTCAGGATTGCTACAGCACAGACATTTTGATGCAATAATTCAGAGCAAGAGGTGTCAGTTATCAGAGACTGTTAAATAGACAAAATACTGCAAGAGTGCTAGTGTTTTAAGCATGTTTTATTTAAATTTAAAAATCTTTCATTGTGTTTGTATTTGTCCTTTATAAAGTTTATATCTCTGCTACCTGACATTACATTTTATGACACACATGACCTGGCCAAACAAGGTCTCATTTCAGATCCGGCCCTCATAAGAAATACATTTGATACCCCTGTCTTAGAGTACCTACTGCTTATACAAGCGACAGACTAAAGTCTGAGTCCAGTGGCGCCTTTAAGACCAACAAAGTTTTATTCAAGGTGTGAGGTTTCGTGTGCAAGCACACTTTGTCAGACACACTTGCTGTTCGAAGTTCCAGGTGGGAAGTCCCCTGTCTCACGCCTCCAGACTTCATGGCAAGAGAGACTAGATAGCTAGATAGGCACGTGAACCTTTCTTCCTGTGTTTACTCTTCTGCCACTGTCCCCTTCGAAATGTAGATTGTGTTCCCAGGGACTATTTCCCTTCCTTCCATTCTCTCACTCACTTGAAGATGAACTCTCTCCCTTCATGCACCAAGAAAGATGACATGCTGTCCTCTCTCGGAACCTCTTGTCATCTGTTTCCATTCTTTAGCTAGTAACTCAGTACTCTACCCTGTCTCTGCTCTTTCCTATATCGAGCGTGCTTCTCAAATAGAGAGGTATTTCTCTGTTAAACTTGCAACGTGACTCTGTGTAGCTTTGTAAGCTGGGTGTCCTGGTGAAGTGACGCTTCTGCATTTGTAGCTTTATTTAAGCACTCTGCTAACTAGTGGTAACTGGACTAACCACACTAGTTAACCCCAATAGGTCATGGACCCAGCCTTAATCAGGTAAATCAGCTAAACTAGGACTGGTACCACTGGAAATGTCTATGGATCCAAAGTATTGAATCTGCCTCCCTCCGCAGCTATAGACAAGACACTGGCTGACAGACTTGGTTCTTTGCAAGACAATAGGACTGGAATGCTGCTCCTGGCAGCCTGCTTGTAAACACAGAGCTTTAGAGAGAGAGAGGGGAGACCGAGAAGGAAAGAATCTTGGCTGAGACTTGGGACAAAAGATGTCCTCTAGTTTCTCTCATGTGCATCTGAGGTTTACCTTATGGTCCCACTTACTGGAAGATCACTATGAGGTAGGTGGGGCTGAGAGAGCTCTTGAGAGAACTGCTCTTGAGAGAACAGCTCTGAGAGAATTTATGACTAACCCAAGATCACACCAGCAGCCGCATGTGAGGGAGTGGGGAATGAAACCTGGTTCTCCCAGATTAGAGTCCACACTCTTAGCCGCTACACCAAACTAGCTCTATAGTAGGTCTATAGCCTTAAGGATAGAATCTCACGGTCCACTTTCTCTCTTTTAGAAAAGGTCTCCCTTCTAGTCTTAACAACAACAAGAAGAAACCTTTATTAGCATTATACACTAAGGAGAATACAAGACATAAGAAGTACTCAAAACAGTTAACACAAATCTCGCTTTTTAGAAGCCAGATACAAAAAAGTTGCCACTATTTCAACAGCTACAACATTTTATTGAGGAAAGAAGAAAAAAGGACTAATAATTATCAGATTGGCCTATTAAATCCTTTGACAACCTATCTAAACACTTAGCACGAATGTCAGCATAATAATCACAGTACAGAAGGACGTGCTCAGTACTTTCTACTTCCTTTCTTCCACAATCACATAGCCTCTGGTGTGGAAAGAGTCATTTTTGTCATTTTTCATCCACATTTTTTGGCACATTGCCTAACCCGCATAGCCAGAAGGCTTTACAGGACAATGAGCCCCATATCACACCGACTTAGTGGTGCCTCCATAGCTTTGGCCATTTTCACCTGAGCCTCGCCGCTACCAGCCTTTTGACCTTGGAGGGAACGGACAGCTTGGCTGCCTCCTTTTTTCTCCAAAGGCTCTTTCGTCAAGCCCTACAGCTCCGGCTGTGCAAGACGTATCGCCAACCTCTCTCAGTTCCTTTCTGATCTCTACGCACCCAAGACGGGATCTGCCAGTCTGCAGACCCAGTCTATGCCTATTGCCCACCAATGCCACCTCTTGGAGCAATCTTGCAGTTATCCACCAGTCCCTTCCTCTGATTGCTTCCCGGTTTGAAGTCACTTCCCGGTTTGAAGCCAGTTTGGTGTAATGGTTAAGTGCGCGGACTCTAATCTGGGAGAACCAGGCTTGATTCCCCACTCCTCCACTTGCACCTGGCTGGATGACCTTGGGAAAGCCGTAGTTCTGATAAGAGCTGTTCTTGGAAAAGAGCAGTTTCTGTCAAGAGCTCTCTCAGCCCCACCTCCCTCACAAGGTGTCTGTTGTGGGGAGGGGAAGGGAAAGGGGTTTGTAAGCTTCTCTGAGACTCCTTTGAGTAGTGAAGGGAAGGGTATAAATCCAATCTCTTCTTCTTCTTCTTCTTCTTCTTCTTCTTCTTCTTCTTCTTCTTCTTCTTCTACAATCCTATGGCAACCCTGTAGTGTTTTCAAGGCAAGAGACCATTGGAGGTGGTTTGCCATTGCCTGCCTCTGTGTCATGACCCTGTTCATCCTTGATGGTTCCCCATCTAAATGCTAGCCAGGGCAGACCCTGCTTAGCTTCTGAGATCTGACAAGATCGGGCTAGCCTGGGCTATCCAGGTGAGGGCTTTTTAAACCTCTGCTAATGGGGCAAGACTTTTTTCTCCAGTATGTTGGCAACACTATAAAAAAAGACAGTTAATTATTTCTGGTGGAAAATTCAAACTGGGGATGCGTAAATCATGCAAGAAACATTTTGACATCAAAACTGATTTTTAATTTTTAGACAATGGAGAAAGAAGTACAAAGAGCTGGTGACTTATCTTCAGACAAACTCAATTGGATACAAATGGTTATTTCTGGAAGGAGTGGCTTTTAAGATGAAAGACAAAAAAGAAAGAATTGACTCTGTTTTTAAAACCAAAGAATTCCTAAAGATTCAGCTGGGAAAGGGAGAGGAAGAAGGAAAAGACGATGACAACAGTTCGAGTGGCGAATTGGAAACGGAATCTTCTGGAGAAGACTCTCTGGCGAAGCAAGGGGCTGCTGCTCCAAAAAGTCCCTATAAACTGAGGAAGAGACGAGGAAAACAGAAATAGAGGCTGAAGGACTCTGAAATGTGCCTTGAAGTAAATGATGTAAAAATGTGATGATGGGGGGTATGGTTTCTGAGCAGTTAAATTTGTTAAAGAAAAGTGAAAAGGTGTGAAAAACTTGACTCAATTCATATTGACTTAAATGAGTTATGACTTATTGTAACTAAGCTTTTTTGAGGATCCCCTCTCTTGGGTTTTTAGGTATTAGTTGGTTTCTTTCCTTTCTCCCAATATATGTAGTACCCCATCCCTATTATTTTCTGTAGTATTGTAGATTTATAAAAATAATAAAAAATCCCCTCCAGGGGCTTTTAAAAAAATTAAAAACAAATATTACTATTACCTTACATAATATTTTAATCCAAAGGAGGGAGGGGGAGGTTAACAGCCATTTATAACAAGCAAAGGAATATGTTTTATTTCTAATTTTCGTATAAGTACATAACAAAAATTGCCCAGCATTCACAAACGTTCTCTTTTTTATCATAAATTGTTTGTTTGCAATGCATCCCTTTGTAATATGTTAATTTAGTCAATAAGCCTAAACCAATCTTTTATTTAAACCAGTCTTTCCAGTATGCCACAATAACCATATTTGCAGCTGTAAACAGAGTGGTGGAGTTGTCTGAAGAAACTACCAGTACTTTTAAATATCCTAATAGGATTTTCTTAGGATCTGGTGGTATAGTACCACACATAAACTAAACCATATCTTGCCAAAATAGGTCAGGTTTGGACATATCCATGCTACATGTTTCAAATTTGCATTTCCCAATCGAATTTTCAACATATATCCATTGTATTTCTATATGTAATAACTAGTTCATAAAGGATAAGATACCACTGCAAAAGTACTTTCCAAAAAAAATTTCTTTCAGACGCAGATAATTTCAGGTGCACGTTTTCCCAAATCCAATTCCGTTTCTCTAAACTTAAACCAGGTCATTAATTTTCCCCTCATTTGACCAAGTAGCTTAATGGAATAGTATCTAAACTTAATAACAATTAGTGAGCTTGAGCAATCAAGCCACCAGAGATATAATTATCTAGATATAAGTGCAGTAGCACCATAGAGACCCAAAAATATTTATTTATTTATTTATTTATTTAGATTTTTTCCCCCGTCACTGCTCACCCAAAGGATCTTGCAGCAACTTACAACATTAAAACCAATCAGGGAAAAACAACACAAAAACAAATCACAAATGTAAAATATTAACATTAAAACATTAAACTCTTAAAATACGTGGCTATCACTGTACCACTAAGAAAAACAGCCCAAACATATGGTTACCTTCCAAAGGCCAACCTTGACAATTCAGCCTTCCATTCCCTGAAAGAGATTTTCAAGGTATGAGCTTTCAATACTCAAAGCTCCCTTAATCAGATCCGTATCAGATACAGTCAAATAATCTCAAAAATTTATACCCTGAAACTCTTGTTGATCTCTAAGAGGCTACTGGACCTGACTCTGACCCTTCTACTGCAGACCAACATGGCTACCCTCTGATACTAGAGATATGATTGTCACTAATCAATAAAACCATTATCCTTTCTCTACACGGCAACATTAGGGACCAGGAGCACCCCGAAGATCAACAACATTTCCCAGTTGCTAGCAAGATCCCCATTCTACTTTCTGGAAAGCGCCCTCGACAGAGCTCCTTTTACATCTCTGTTCCTCAGGCTGTAGATTAGGGGGTTAAGCATCGGGATGACCACCCCGTAGAACACCGACGTCACCTTCTCTCCATTTGTGAAAGTCTTCTTCTGAGGCCGCAAGTACAAGGCCATGGTTGTGCCGTAGAAGATTCCCACCACGACCAAGTGGGACCCGCAGGTTGACAAGGCCTTACTCCATCCATGGTCAGACCGAATGCGCAGCACAGCCAGGCCAATGCGTCCGTATGTCACCAGGATGAAAGCAAAGGGCATGAGCAAGGTGAAGATGCTATTCATGATCATAACCAATCCACTGGCACGGGTATCTGAGCACACCAGTTTCAACATTGCCTGGACTTCGCACTTGAAATGGTTCACCACATTGCTCCCACACAAACGACCCCGCATGCCAAAGGCTGGGACAATGGACAAGAAGAAGGAGGAGACCCACAAGCCAGTTGCCAGCAGGATGCACACCTTCCGGTTCATGATTACACTGTACCGCAGGGGGCTGCAAATTGCTACGTATCGATCGTATGCCATAATGGCGAGCAGAAGACATTCTGCTACTGCCAGGAAGAGAGCGATGCCCATCTGGGCTAAACATCGGCCTAGAGAGACGGTGGGTCTGTCTGTAAAGCAGTGCGCCAGCATCTGAGGGACGGAAGTGGTGACGTAGCAGACGTCAATGAAGGAAAGGTTGCTAAGGAAGAAATACATGGGTGTGTGGAGGTGAGAATCGGTCAGAATCAGCGTAACGATGAGGCCATTCCCACCCACAGTGACCAAGTACATAGCCAGGAAGATAAAGAACAGTGCAGTCCGTACTTGGGGATGGCTGGATAAACCCAGAAGCACAACTTCAGTTATTTCAGTTCCATTTTCCGTATCTTCCATGTTGCCTGAAAAAGTAGAGAAAGCCCGTGTCATGGTTATAATTTACATGAAAGTCTCTCGGTTCACAACCTATGGCACTGATAGTGCTGTGATGTGGACAGATGTAAAAACAGGTTTGTTTGTTCTTTGCAGTGAACCGCTGCTGATGTAGGCCCAGTCTGCATGTAGCATTCACTCCGTTGTTTTACCAAATTCACACTTGAACAGAAAAAGATGCGGCTCAAAACCACGTCCAAATACCCGGGGCCAATGCCATACTGACTGCAGAGTCACCCCTGAATGGACATAAAACGACCATAGATCTATGCAGACGGTACCATAAAACTGAGAGATCGAAGGAAGTGAAACCGACATGCAGTGTGGAGGATATAATAAAATCTGGCAATCAAGGAAAGTGAAAGCGGCATGCAATGCAGAGGGGAATTCCTGTTCCAACGTGGGTTTTGTAAAACAGCGGAGCGAATGCTAGATGCAGAACGGGCCTTAATTGGAATGACCTGAGTAGTGTGGGTGCATCCGCCTGCACTGAAGCACAGTTTGTAAAATCCAAATAATCACTGACAGACAGGGCTCTAGTCGGGGGGGAGCTCTCAGGTACGGAGCTCCGGAAGAGAACCTCTAGGGGGCGGGGCGGTCACGTGGTGAAGCCCCGCCCCCTTCTTTACCCCGCCCTCTGCTTCGATCCTCATTCCGTTTGGGAATGAGGATGAAGCAGGAGGGTAAGTAGCCGGGCCTTCTGACACACTTCCGGTGATGTCAGGGGGTGTGGCCTTCTGTCACTTCCGGTGATGTCAGGGGGCGTGGCATATGCAAATAAGTTATGCTAATGAGTTATGCTAATGAGCTCCGGCAGCTCTTTTTCTACAACAAGACCCCTGCTGACAGATGTTTACCTGTGTCCTTAACAAACTTGGTGGAACACATTTCCCTTGAAGAATCTTAATATTTCCCCCATTCATTCTGCCCTCAATCCTTTCCCTCCTTGTCCTCCCTTTGATTATCTCAGAGATGGGCTGATCTCTGTCCTCTCTACACTAGGACACATTTAAACACTAACGCTTGCCAAAAGCTAACAATCACCTGGGCACGAGTGCACACCTTCATTCATTCCAGTGTTCTTTCAAAGGGACCACACAGGGCTCCCACTAAGTATCTGTTCCTATTTGACTTGCTCCCCCTTCTCTGGCCACAGTCAGCGTATTATAGTTTCTGTGGGTCTTATCAGTTGTATGACCTGGTTGCTTCTGATTTCCTTTTTCTTTCACTTGTAATACATCTCTCAGTAATCATTGCTTCTAAGTGATGGCGAACCTAAACAGCATGATAAAAAGTAGAGACATCACCCTGCCAACAAAAGTCCGCATGGTCAAAGCAATGGTATTCCAAGTAGTCATGTATGGCTGCGAGAGTTGGACTATAAGGAAGGCCGAGTGCCGAAGAATAGATGCTTTCCAATTATGGTGCTGGAGAAGACTCTTGAGAGTCCCTTGGACTGCAAGAAGATCAAATCAGTCAATCCTAAAAGAAATCCACCCTGACTGTTCCCTGGAAGGCCAGATAATGAAACTGAAGCTCAAATACTTTGGCCACCAAATGAGAAGGGAGCACTCACTGGAGAAGACCCTGATGCTGGGAAAGATTGAAGGTCAAAGAAGACGGGGACGGCAAAAGATGAGATGGTTAGACAGTGTCACAGATGCAATGAACATGAAACTGAGCCAACTTCAGAGGACGGAGGAAGACAGGAAGGCCTGGCAAGATCTGGTCCATGGGGTCGCGAAGAGTCGGACTCGACTGTGCGACTGAACAACAACAACAAGGGAAAACAGAATTCCTTGTATTTTAAGTTAAAATTTCATGCTTCTAAAAAACTATGTTTATTTATGGGTTCTTTAAAAACAGAAATGTATGCAACAGATCTATAAATAGATATATAGTTCCATTTTTTAAGACGATTCACAAGGTTTGATTATTTCTGGGAAAGTCACACAATTAAGTTCTGAACCAGTCAAACTCATATATTGCATCTGAAGAGCCAAAGAGGTTGTTTGTTGTTTATAGATGATACATAGAGTGCAGTGGGCATAAGTTCACCCCATTCCTTTGTGTAATTCAGAAGGGAATGCCTCATATGATGACAACAGCCATCAACAGTTTTGATACTCAAAATAATGAATACTTTTTAAAAGTGTTTTTTAAAAGGTCTGTCTGATCACTCACCAATCAAGTACACTTCTGATTAGCAAAACTGTGCAGAAGCTGAAGGATTAAATTTCCCCTTCCCACGTGGTACTGATCCACATCACTTCTCTGTACACTTAGGACACACTATGGAGAAACAGAATATTTTCCAATTGGCAAATGTATCAGACAGGGATGTATTTTATCTCCTCATCACTTCAATCTCTATGCAGAAATTATAAGGAAAGTTGGATTAGATTTTGATGACGGTGGAGTGTAAATTGGTGGAAGGAACATTAACAATTTGAGATATGCAGATGACACCACATTACTGGCAGAAAACAGTGAAGACTTGAAATGTCTCCTGATGACGGTTGAAGCAGAAAGTGCCAAATGAGAATTACAGCTAACATCAAGAAGACAAAAGTAATGACTACCGGGGAATTACACAACTTTAAGGCTGATGACGAAGAAATTTAAATTGTTAAAGATGTTCTATCCCTTGGCTCCATCATCAACCAAAAAAGGAGACTGCAACCAAGAAATTAGAAGGAGATTGAGACTGGCAGGTACAGCCATGAAGGAGCATGGAAAGATTCTTAAGGATGTCTCACTTGCGACCAAGATCAAGACAGTGCATGCTACAGTATTCCCCATTACTATATATGGACATGGAAGTTGGACAGTGAAGAAAGCTGACAGGAAGAAAGTTGGTTTATTTGAAATGTGGTCTTGGAGGAGAGAATTCTGAAACCATGGACTGCTGAAAAGACAATAAGTAGGTTATAGATCAAGTCAAGTCTGAACTCTCCCAGGAAGCTAAAATGACCAAACTGAGGCTACCATACTTTGGTCACATTACGAGAAGACAAAATTCACTGGAAAAGACAATAATGCTTGAAAAAGTTGAAGGTAACAGGAAAAGAGGAAAACCCAACATGAGATGGGTGGACTCAGTCAAGGAAGCCAATGGCCCTCGGTTTGCAAGACCTGAGCAAGGCTAGCGGTAAAACATTTTAGAAGTCATTAATTGATAGGATCGTCAGAAGTCAGAAGCAACTTGACACACACACACACACACAGAGAGAGGGGGGGGGCAGCGAGATAGATAGGAGAGACCCAGACCAAGAACAAAGTGTTCTGGAAGATTAAAGTCACCAACCTCATTTTACAACAGAGAGTCAGCAGAGAATAATGTTCCTTTCTCTACAAGAAGAACTTAAAAAAAAAAAGCCCTCGGTTTGCAAGACCTGAGCAAGGCTAGCGGTAAAACATTTTAGAAGTCATTAATTGATAGGATCGTCAGAAGTCAGAAGCAACTTGACACACACACACACACACACACACACACAGAGAGGGGGGGGGGCAGCGAGATAGATAGGAGAGACCCAGACCAAGAACAAAGTGTTCTGGAAGATTAAAGTCACCAACCTCATTTTACAACAGAGAGTCAGCAGAGAATAATGTTCCTTTCTCTACAAGATAATGTTCCTTTCTCTACAAAAAACCCTCGTGCCTGTTAAAAATATGTCACTGTAAAATATTTCCAGCTTATATTTTAAAGAAATCCGAGCACTAGTTTCCAGCATTCATTCGCTATCTAGCAATTCCATTAAGCTGATAACACATAAAACTAAATCAACACATGACTTAGGTCAATATTGTGTAGTATAACAAAAAGCATTTAAAGGTTACCATAGATAGTACAATAAGAAGTCCTATCTGAGATTTGTGAGTAGAGGATATAGATGCCTTGCCAGTGCTTACTGAATCTGAATCTGTGAGAGAAAAGACCATTTCACTTGCAGACAGCCAGGATTCCAGCAAAAACAATCATGATTTTACCCTAGCACTTATATCATACCTGTACGTCAAAGTTCCTGATCTCATCCTTGAAGATCATGCGGTCTTTGGGAAGTCCCATAGAGACCAATTAATGAAGAAGTGTAAGGTGGGAAAGGGCTTTTCTGCTTCCGCAATTCACAAAAGTCATCACAGTGTGCCTCAGAAGGTCAGTCCGGACTCAATGAATTGAAATTAAATTTTAAAAGTTTCTGGCTAAACATTAGGAAGAACTTCCTGATAGTTAGAATCAGGCCTGTCGCTACAGTGGGGCATTTCGGGGCCCGCCCCGCCGACTTCCTACCAAGGCCCCCTGACTCTCTGGTAAGATGCAGTGGCCACCGTGAACTCCCCCACGCTGCCGTGGCTGCTGCTTCTCCTTGCCTCCCCCCCGTGCCTCACCTTTCTGCCCTGCAACACACCGATCAAGTTAATTAAATTACATTTAATTGAATTAGCCACTTTAAATGCACCCCCCCGACTTAGAAATTCCTGGCTATGGGCCTGGTTAGAATGGTTCCTCAGTGGAACAGGCTTCCTTGGGAGGTGGTGGGCTCTCCATCTTTGGAGGTTTTTAAGCAGAGGCTAGATGGCCGTCTGACAGCAATCCTGATTCTATGAGTTACTATGAATTTAGGCAGATCATAAGAGGGAGGAGGGCAGGAAGGGAAGAGCGAGTTCTCGGCTCTTGCAACCCTTTCTTAGATGCCCAGTGGAATGCCAATTGCCAGTTTGTGGTCAGGAAAGACTTTTCTCCAGGCCAAATTGGCCCAGGGATGTTGGAGATTTTTTGGCCTCCTCTGGGCATAGAGCAAGGGTCCTTGGGGGACAGGGGGAGTTGTTGTGAATGTCCAGCATTGTGCAGGGGTTGGACTAGATGGCCCTTAGGATCCCTTCCAGCTTTATGTTTCTGTGTTTCTATTTTGGTGAGGATTTGAGCAAGGGCAGTTAAGTAACTGAAGACAAACTACCAGGCCCCTAGTTCTGTTGTCTACCACTGACTTTGGAGGCTTCTTTTGTGATTGTAAGCAGCTCCATGTTTGATATCTTAATGCTCTGGCTGTGATTTGAATGCTGAGTTGTAACAATTTTATGATTTGTTTTAACTGTATTTTATTTTTGTAAGCCACCTGGGGCAGGATGCCTGGCATAGAAATTTTCCAGAAAACGTCTGTGGGACGACCCAATTAAGTACGAGAACAAAGCTCTTCCGTCTAAATATGTGATAAAATATATAAATCCACGCAAAAGGTCCAATGGGATCCACCAAAAGAAGAACAAACTCAAGGATGAGAATACAGAGTGGAAATTGTAAATTTATTCAAACAGGTCATGTAGATATTTATTCAAACAAGTTGATTAGTTGATAAAGAGGTTTCCGGATTTAATTATTCTCCTCTTTTCTACATAGTCTTCTTCAGATCAAAACATATAGTCCTTGGGCGCAGAGCTTTACAATTTAAAGTAGGGAACACCACAATATTTACAAGAGCTCCAATTTACAACAGCCAAACCAGGACTACTTAGGCCACACGGCAGGGAAACCACGAGGCAAAAGCGCGGCTAATAGAGCCGCTCCAACGTTGAGACGCTGCGGCGGGATCCCACGGATCCCCTGGCCGCAGCGCCTCTTCTCCCCGGCAAGAGCAGACGCCAGGGAGGACGAGCCCGATGGGAGGGGGAGGCTGCCGAACTGCGCATGCCCGTGCATGCGCAGTACGGCCGGGGGCTGGGATGCGGCGGCGCAAGGATGCGCCGCCGATCCCACGGCCGGCTTGGGGCGCTCCAGACGGCTGCAACCACCTAGATAGGTGGTTCGTTTTTGCAGCGGGGTAGCGCCATTTGGGCCGGATCAGGGACGGAGACGGCACGCTCCCCAGATGTTGAGGTGGGATCGCGTCCGTTTGCTCCGCCCCTGTTCCGTCCCACTCCCGTCCCAAATGGGCTCGTATGAACGGGACCTGTATGTACTGGGATCCTGTGACTCTAAGCATCAGCTACCCTTGTGAGGGGGGGGTTGGAGGTGGAAACTATCTCTCCTCATTGAGAAGTGTCTTATTTTGGGGGTGTGAAATTAGAGAACCCCAAGTAATGGTCTTAGCCATTTGTTCTCATCTCAGTAATAGGGTCCAGGAATTGGCTCCACAGTCTCCATGTGGGATCACGTAGTGGGGAATGTGTGCAGGATTGTGGATCAGCCCTGCTGTCCCAAAGCAGGTGTCTGTGAAGATCATGCTCAGATTCTCCACATGGCCCTCTCCCATGCCCCTTTCTCTATCCTCTAATGAACTTTGTAGGACTTTACTCACCAGGACAGGCTACGGTGCCTTTCTAACTCCTTCTCCCCCCCCCCACCATTTCTCTTTACACTTTCTTTAAATTAGTTCTATTCTCTCTGGTTTAGATTTAGTAGAAGTTAGGATTTGTAGACCAATTATTTAGTGTTTGTATGTCCTCATGTTTCAGACTCTGCATTCAGTTTTCTGGTTCCCTTTGCTGTTCTTCTTTTCCTTATTAAAACCTTAACTTGAAACCAATGTCTGTTTATTTTTAAGAATCTGTACATCCTTATAGTGTAGTGCAGTGCAGTGCAGTGCAGTGCAGTGCAGTGCAGTGCAGTGCAGTGCAGTGCAGTGCAGTGTAGTGTAGTGTAGAATCTCTACATCCTTATAATGTAGTGGTTAAGTGCGCGGACTCTAATCTGGGAGAACCGGGTTTGATTCCCCATTCCTCCACTTGCACCTGGCTGGATGACCTTGGGCAAGCCGTAGCTCTGATACGAGCTGTTCTTGAAAAAGAACAGTTTCTGTCAGAGCTCTCTCAGCCCCACCTCCCTCCCAGGGTGTCTGTTGTGGGGAGGGGAAGGGAAAGGAGTTTGTAAGCCGCTCTGAGACACCTTTGGGTAGTGAAGGGCGGGGTATAAATCCAATCTCTTCTTCCTCTAATCCTCTGAATCCCAAAGCCAGGAGGCAACATCAGGGGAAGGCCTGGGCCTCTCTGCCCTGTTGTTGGCCCTCCAGAGGAACTGGTTGGCCCCTGTGTGAGACAGGATGCTGGACTAGATGGACCATTGCTCAGATCCAGCAGGGCTCTTCATAGGTTCTTACG
>NW_015166495.1:186025-186221 GCF_001447785.1 Gekko japonicus
AGTTTCTGTCAAGAGCTCTCTCAGCCCCACCTCCCTCCCAGGGTGTCTGTTGTGGGGAGGGGAAGGGAAAGGAGTTTGTAAGCCGCTCTGAGACACCTTCGGGTAGTGAAGGGCGGGGTATAAATCCAATCTCCTCTCCTTCTTCTTTTACCTCACAGGGTGTCTGTTGTGGGGAGGGGAAGGGAAAGGAGGTGTT
>NW_015166495.1:186365-221362 GCF_001447785.1 Gekko japonicus
TCTTCTTCTTCTTCTTCTTCTTCTTCTTCTTCTTCTTCTTCTTCTTCTTCTTCTTCTTCTTCTTCTTCTTCTTCTTCTTGAAAAAGCAGTTTCTGTCAGAGCCCTCTCAGCCCCACCTGCCTCACAGGGTGTCTGTTGTGGGGAGGGGAAGGGAAAGGAGTTTGTGAGCCGCTCTGAGACACCTTCGGGTAGTGAAGGGCGGGGTATAAATCCAACCTCTTCTCTCTTCTCTTCTTCTTCTTCTCTTATGAGGCATTAGACCAGATGTTTGACCTTGGTATACCGCAGGCATACCGTGAGCACGGTATGTTTGCCCTGAGCACAAGTAGGCCTCTGAAACTTTAAAAGGATGACACTCCTTTTAGTCAGGTTATGTGCATATGTGGGCCATTTGGGTAATAATGGATGCCCCAACGTATCAAAAAAATACCAAAAGCTTTGTCTGGGATATATATTCGGCTCCTTGTTATATGGATAGGGTAGGGTCAGGAACGACCCCTGGCCTTTGCCGTGCCTCTAGCACTTGGCCCTTACCGTTGAGTTACAAGTTAATTTGTTAAATAAGGTGGCCCTTAGTTTATCCACTCTTTGGTGTCTGGCTCTTTATTCTGAATAGGGGGGCAATCCGGCCCCACCCGGCAGATGGCCAATGGCTGTACTGCCGGGGGTCACCTTTGCCACCTGTTAGATCGCCGCTAACAAAGGTCCGGAGAGTGATTTCAGCAAAGTGAATCAGCTTTATTGAAGTAACGAACAAGCACTCAAACGCATTCAAAACCAGAACAGATTAACATTGGGAGCTAGGCTCCTTTTAAACATTCCTGGGCTAATATAGCCATGCCTATTTAAATTTAACAACCAATAAGATTGTGTGGATAAGGACCAATGAGAGTTCTTCCCGCTCAGAGAATAGTCCTGCTGTGATTGGTCGCTGTTCTGGAGCGACCAATAGTTTGTTAGTGCGGATGGAGCCTTCGCTGGCTCGAAGCGTAACATGGGAGGTGGATTAGGCGATTCATGTAATATTTCCAGTACATTACACCACCCTTGAAGGGAAGGAGCAAGTACGATGCTAATTAAAGCATCTGGAGGTAGAGCTGGTGCATTTTAACAGTCAGCTCCGCTCCCAACCCCTTCGTTGCTGCCTTCTTTTTGGCCCACACTCCCACCCTGATCGCTGTACAGGCTTCGGCTGGTCACTCGTTGACGGGGGCCGGGTAGGAATGTTTGATCCCCGACTGATTGGCTTTGGTCGGGGATGTTTTTTGCCTACCTTGTACAGTCAGTCAGCGGGTTGCAGGATTGGCATAGGGTGGTGCCGTGTTGTAGGTTGGCAACTTTATTTAGGCTGGATGAGGACTGGTGAATGATATTCGGCTAGGGGAGCACCAATCAATAACCCCAATTTTGGGGCTAGGAGTCTGGCCAGATTAGCCACTGGGTTGTGCAGCCTGGGGTTCCGATGGCAGACTGCCTTGGGTCTGCATGGATTGGACCTCCACCTATGTTGTATGGCTTGGTGGTGGGATCTCCATGGCATTGCCCATTTGTTGCGCCAGATGGGTGCAAGCCAAATACACTGGCTCGATCTGGGGCAGGGGGGCTCCCTGTTATACAGATAGGGAGGGATTAGGAATGACCCCTGGCCTTTGCCGTGTTGCTAGCACTTGGCCCTTGCCGTTGAGTTACAAGTTAATATGTTAAATAAGGTGGCCCTTAGTTTATGCAGAATCTTTTTCCTTAGTTTATGCAGTCTTTGGTGCCTGCCTTTTAATTCCAAATGGGGGGGGGCAAATACTCCTGACTCTCACATTCCCAATAGTATTCTTAAAGTTTAAATCAGATAAAAGAGTAATTAATCTTGGAGTCTGAGGTACTCATTTGAATTGTTTCCCTAGGCATTCTATTTAAGAATTCAATGTCATATTCCAGGAGGACCTCTGATATTGTAGGGTGTACAACACTAAGGATCAGATAGCTCCAAATTCACTGTCTTCTATCACCAGGCAAGGGTGTAGACTTTCCAATTTCCCGGGGGGGGCTGGGGCTGGGCCAGAGGCATTGCTGTGCTAGGAGCAAGGGTGGCTCCCGGGGGAGGCTGAGCACTTTCCTGAAAATTTCGGCGGGGGCTGAAGCCCCGCCGGCCCCCCGAAGATTACGCCTATGCTCACTAGCAATTGTGCAAGCAGTAGAGGGGGCAAAGGAAAAGAGTGTTATCACAGCAACTTATATAGAGTCAGTCAAAGTCCAGATCCCTTCCAAAGTAACTCATAGCAGAACATGGAACGGTTCTTTGCATAAGACTGAAGAGTAGAACTGCTAATATGTTCCACATAAGCAATTTTTCCCAGAGCTTCATAGAAAGGGAGATCTGGCTTTTCATCATTTTCTTAAGTTAATTTCTTGGACAGGTTTAGGAGGCTTTAAGAAACCCTGAATAGCTGTTTTGCTTCAGTTCCCATCAAGCCTAAAACAAAACCTTAGGACCTCTTTCTTTCAAGTCATCAGTTCTAGGCTGGAACACTTAGTGTAAACATTGACATTGGGGGTGAGGGGAATCAAACTGGTGACATACTCATAGAAGAGAACGAGATGTAGTTAAATTCCCTGGCCTTGAAGAGGAAGGTTAGGCTGCTAACACAAAGGGTTTTCATACAACCAAGTTGCTGTACTATGGAGTGAAGAATACTCATTGAAGGAGAATTCAGTCTACTGTTTAGACGTCACTGGGTAAGTAAAACCCCATTAGTAACAGAAGAAATGTGTGGATACATGCTGTCTGTCACAGGCATACATCTTGGTATTTACTTCGGTGTTCTGAGTTCTGATCCTTTCTTCTAGTGGATAACTAGAGGACTTTTGTTTGGTCAAATTTTTGCCAGCCTCTGGATTGTTTTTGTTTGTGGGACCTCACTTGCAGCAAGCAACCTGAGCAGCTAGCATCCTCTTTTTTCAATCAACGTGGAACTCCTATTTTTGTTCGTCATCTTTTCAAAGGCAAACGTATATGCTGTCAAAAGCTTTCATGGCCGGAGTTCATTAGCTGCTGTAGATTTTCGGGGCTGTATGGCTGTGGTCTTGGCATTGTAGTGCCCGACATTTTGCCAGCAGCTGTGATTGCCTCAGAGGTGTAACACAGAAAGATGGAGTACTCTCTGTGTCAATGTGAGAAGAAAATGGTAGGCATTTTCTCATATTGACACAGAGAGTACTCCATCTTTCTGTGTTACACCTCTGAGGCAATGCTCCCTCTGAGCTGTGGGGTCTTGTGAGCAAAAATTCTACTTTGTGAGCTACTGGCATTAAATTGTGAGGAAGTGATTTGGCTCCTGCATAAATTAGTTGGATCTGGAGCCATCCTTCCTGAGCTAAGACAAAATTGTGTGAGCCAGAGGCTAAAAAACTGTAAGCCAGCTCACACTAACTCAGCTTAGAGGGGGGACACTGCTCTGAGGATGTCAGTCACAGCTGCCGGCGAAACATCAGGTACTACAATGCCAAGACCATGGCCATACAGCCCAGAAATCTACAACAACTAATAAAGCAAATGTATATGTTTAGGGATTCTTAATATTTGCAAATGTTTCATATCAGGCAAGTGCTGTATTTCTTTAAGGAGGAATGAGTCTCTTGAGAGGCCCAAGATAGTGTGATAGAAACCTTTACGCTTTGCTATGGCTCATGTTTGTGCAACCTATAGCACGTGGGAAGTTAGACCACAGGGATCTTCATTAGAATAATCCATTCATTCCCATTCCACATTGGACAAGCCTGCCTAACTTAATCTTTTTTTTTTTAAAGGTCAAACTGGTTTGGATGGGACCAACTATTTGTCATGGTAGTTCCTAGTCATTAACAGCTTCTCAGCTGGAAGCACTACCTTTTAAATAATTTTCTAACTGGTAAGGTTAGCCTCTGATATCAGACATGGGGATTCCATTGGAGTGGCTAAATCAAGTAGTCTCTCTTAGAAAGTGACACAGAGCAGACTCCATTGACTGTAAAAAAACCTGAATGTTTCAGATTTTCCCTTATAATCAATGGAACAACATGAATGAAACTTGGGTCTACATGATGGCAGATAGAGGTTGAAGACATCTCCATCACACAGAGAAATCTGCATAAATTCTAAGGAACATACCACATCCTGGGTTAAGTGTAGGTACCTGACTTAGACTGACTTTAGCTGCGGTCATGTACACTAAATAGTCCACTTTCCATCCACTTGCAATGCACTTTCCAACTGGGTTTTGCCAGTTAACAGTCCTTTCCACATTTGCCTGTCACTCCGGATTTTCTCTGTGTTCAAGTCAAAAGAATTTAAGTTCATGGCAAAACAACATCCAAATAACCTGGGGCAACAGCAGGCTGAAATCGGGCTGACCACCAAAGGGAGGTGATGTAATGCAGAATGGGGGGGGGGAAACCCGAAATAAAAAGAAGGTTGAACTCGATTTTTGTGCAGAATTATCAGAATGGGGGGGGACGCAACAGAGAAAGAAAAAGACCAGAGCGCAGAATTGCTTGGAGGACACCACAGTGAACATGGATTAAAAGGAGAGTGCAGAAAGGGCCACAGTAAAGTCCAGTTGGAAAATGCACTGAAAGTGGATTGAAAGTGGATTATTTAGTGTGTGTGACCACAGCTTTTATGGCATTTATTTGGAAGCGTGTGTTCCCTGTGAGTTGCAGTACTTTCACCCTGTATTTTGTTTTGGGCTTTTCCCCACCCCTTTTTATGAATCCAAACATCTTTTTCTGTTTTTCTTTCTTTCTTTTTTTAAATAAATTTTTATTATAATACAGATATATTGCACCAACCAACTTTCTTTTATAACAAACTTTCCTCTTTATAAACACTCTTTTTCTGTTGCTTTGTTTTTCAGTTATATTTCTTTGGGATGTTTCTCTTTATCTCTTCCCTAGAGGCTAGACTGCACAGACACTGCAGTTCTCTGTAAGACACTCTGCAGGGTTTACATCCTGTTTATGTCTTTATTGGTCTTGTACTGCGCTAGAAGGAACCCTCCTTAATGGGCCAGTCCAGGTATTCTTAGGCGGTCTGCTGAGTGCTGGCAGTGTCATCACATCCTGTTCCCAAAACTCTGTATCTAAGAGAGTTTCCCAGACTCCTTTCCCCCTTTCTTTCCATCACAGACAGCTTTCAAAATTGTTTCACATCCTTGGGAAGGTGTGTGTCTGGGGGAAATAAATAGACTGATTTGGAGATGGGAGTAAGTAGTGAAGTGTTCTTGACAGCACTTTTCAGTGAACTGGAAATTTCAGTGAACTGGAAATACTGAAAATAAATAAAAATCAAGGCCTGCACATTTCTTGGTTTTGCTGCTATTGGGTCTTACAGAGACAATGGAACATAATAGCAATATCAGTGCCCTTTCCGATTCTGTGAGTTGTTTTAATATATGTTTATACCAAAATATCCCTTTAGGGAATGTATTAAAACCTAAATCTAAGTACAGAACCAATACCAAAGGCATTATATGCACTAAATCCTAATCTCTACTGTCGTGGCCACCTGAGTCTCTGGTTTATGTGTCACTGAGCCCACTAATGCCAATGGTCTTTAAGAACCACAACATTAGATGTGCTTAATTATATGATATGATGTGGTATAATGAGAGCCAGTTTGGTGTAGTGGTTAGGAGTGCGGACTCTAATCTGGGAGAACCGGGTTTGATTCCCCACTCCTTCACATGCAGCTGCTGGCATGACCTTGGGTCAGTCACAAGCAATGTTCCCTCTAAGCTGTGGAGTCCTGTGAGCAAAAATTCTGAGCTGTGAGCAAAAAAATTCTGTGAGCAAAAAAAATGAGCTACTGGCATGAAATTTGTGAGCAAGCAATTTGGCTACTGCATAAATTAGTTGGCTCTGGAGTCATCCTTCCTGAGCGAAGACAAAAATCTGTGAGCTGGAGGCTGAAAAACTGTGAGCTAGCTCACACTAACTCAGCTTAGAGGGAACACTGGTCACAAGTTCTTTCACAGCTGTTCTCTCATGAGTAGTTCTCGAAAGAACTCTCTCAGCCCCACCTACCCCATAGGGTGTCTGTTGTGGGGAGGGGAAGGGAAAGGAGGTTGTAAACCGCTCTGAGACTCCTTCAGGTAGCGAAGGGTGGAATATAAATCCAACCTCTTCTTCTTAACCTCATTAACTTCAGTGGGGTTTACAGTACAGAGGACTGTATGACACACATAGATCCTAGAGATCCCAGACACTCAAGAAAGTACTTCAGAGTTGTAAAGCTTATGAAAACGCTGCCAGTGCCACTTATAAACCATCATATTCTCTCCTTCTCCCCCCCCCCCACAGAAGGAACAAGGCAGAGAGCATCATGGGATTTTAAAGCTTATAAATCATCGTATTCTCTCATCCCCCCTCGCAGAAGGAACAAGGCAGAGAGCATCATGGGAACTCCAAATGAGACAACGGTGACAGAATTCATCTTGATTGGGTTATCCGGGCACCCCCAAGCACAGGCTGTGTTCTTTTCATTCTTCTTGATGGCCTATCTCATCAGCACTCTTGGGAATGGCCTCATCATCATCTTGATCATTGCAGACCCCCATCTCCATTCTCCCATGTATTTCTTTCTCTGCATCCTCTCCTCGGTAGATCTCATCATCTCCAGCAATGTACTTCCCGAGATCCTGGTCAACTGCTTCTTTTATAGGCCCACCATCTCCTTCTACAGATGCGTGGTTCAGATGTATGTTGGCCTATCACTCGTTGTGACAGAGTGTATCCTTCTGGCTGTTATGGCCTATGACCGCTTTGCAGCGATATGCCAGCCGCTTCACTATATGCAGATCATGAGCTGGAGATTTTGTACCAGTTTAGTGTCTGTATGTATGGTCCTCGCCTTACTGAATACCTTGATCAACATATTGTTGCAGCCAACTGACTTCTGTGGGCAAAATATCATTAACCATTTTGGATGTGAGCTACAATCTCTACTCAGACTGGCCTGCTCCGGCACACACACTCCCGAGCTCTACATTCACGTTAGCGGCTTCTTTGTCCTGATACCCCCCTTTGGCTTCATCGTTGTGACATATGGGCGCATAGGCTTAGCTGTCCTGCGCATTCGCTCAACACAGGGTCGCAAGAAAGCCTTCTCCACCTGTAGTTCTCACCTCATGGTGGTCAGTGTCTTTTATGGTACAATCATGATCACGTACTTGAAACCTCAAGCAAAATCCACTTCAGATCAAGATAAAGTCATTGCTTTACTTTACGGGGTCTTAACTCCCATGCTCAACCCCCTGATCTACAGCTTGAGAAACAGGGATGTGAAGGGCGCCTTCTGGGGAGTGTTTGGCAGGAAACGTCAAAAATAAAGATTAACAACATATACACTCCACTTCTCACACAAGAAACAGTTTCTATGCTGAAATTATCCCAGAAAAATCCTTTAGTATTTTTTTTTTATATGTCGGGGTCTCCATTATTATCCAAATGGCCCATATATATACATACCCTGACCAGTGTTCCCTCTAAACTGAGTTAGTGTGAACTAGCTCACAGTTTTTAAGCCTCCGGCTCACACATTTTTGTCTTAGCTCAGGAAAGATGCTTAGAGGGAGCATTGACCTGATTAAAGGGAGTGTCATCCTTTTAAAGTTTCAGAAGCCTACTTGTGCTCAGGGCAAACGTTATTGGGACTGTCTTGTCTGCAGTATACCAAGGTCAAACCTCTGGTCTAATGCCTCATAAGGATGTACAGGTTCTTAAAAATAAACAGACATTGGTTTCAAGTGAAGGTTTTAATAAGGAAAAGAAGAACAGCGAAGGGAACCAGCAAACTGAATACAGTGTCCGAAACGTGTGCACACATAAACACTAAATAAATGGTCTACAAATCCTAACTTCTACTATATCCAAACCTGAGAGAATAGTACTAATTTAAAGAAAGTGTAAAGAGAAAAGGGGGGGGGGGGAGAAGGAGTTAGAAAGGCACCGTAGCCTGTCCTGGTGAGTAAAGTCCTACAAAGTTCATTAGAGGATAGAGAAAGGGGCATGGGAGAGGGCCATGTGGAGGATCCAAGCATGATCTTCACAGACACCTCCTATGGGACAGCAGGGCTGATCCACAATCCTGCAGACATTCCCCACTATGTGATCCCGCATGGGGACTGTGGAGCCAGTTCCTGGAGCCTAGTATTGAGATGAGAACAAATGGCTAAGACCATTACTTGGGGTTCTCTAATTTCCTACCCCAAAAGTGTGAAGATAGAGGGCAAATAAGATACTTCTCAATGAGGAGAGATAGCGACCACCTCCACTAGAGTGCGTAGGTCGGCCTGGTTTGGCTGGAACCTGCTAAGCTCCACACCCACCCTACCTGTGGCCCGTGCACTTAGGGCTGGTGCTGCCAGGCTTCAGGCTGGAACGGAGCCTGTTGGCACTGCCACCACCCGCCTTGTCTTGGCTGCCTGACTCCAAACATGCGGTGACAGTGTGAGTCAGTGAGCAGGGGTAGGGGTTGCCAGCATATTGTTTTATATTGCTGGCAAGATGACAGCTAAGGTGATGAGAGTCAGTTGGATCATCTTGATCCAGGAGTGACAGGAGTAGTGTCATGTGACATGTCACCCGATCAAGGATGCATCATACTAACAGGAGTCACAGTGAGTCAGCACTATGATGTGATTGGTGCTTCACAGTATATATTCTGTGCACTTTGTCTGTACAGTATCACTCTTATGAATTGGATGCCTTGCGAAGCACTTTGTTAGTCTGCCTATGGATTTGGATTCTACCAGTGCTAACTTGAACTGTATGTATGATATTGTAAATAAAACCACTGTATATAGTTCAGCACTAGCACATTGTGGATTGCATTATTCGCCGTGCTTCCAGTACGCTGTCAGGGGTAGGGGACAGAGCCACCTATTTGAGTCTAAGCCCATGACTCCCACAGCTCAAAGCAGTGGTTCTGTCATGACCGTTGTTATGTATTCAGATGGATTATTATTACCAGCTAAGGTGATGAGAGTCAGTTGGATCATCTTGATCCAGGAGTGACAGGAGTAGTGTCATGTGACATGTCACCCGATCAAGGATGCATCATACTAACAGGAGTCACAGTGAGTCAGCACTATGATGTGATTGGTGCTTCACAGTATATATTCTGTGCACTTTGTCTGTACAGTATCACTCTTATGAATTGGATGCCTTGCGAAGCACTTTGTTAGTCTGCCTATGGATTTGGATTCTACCAGTGCTAACTTGAACTGTATGTATGATATTGTAAATAAAACCACTGTATATAGTTCAGCACTAGCACATTGTGGATTGCATTATTCGCCGTGCTTCCAGTACGCTGTCAGGGGTAGGGGACAGAGCCACCTATTTGAGTCTAAGCCCATCACTCCCACAGCTCAAAGCAGTGGTTCTGTCATGAGCGTCCCCTCTGTTATTTCTAATGCTCCTCAAAGCAATTTAAGTCAATCCTGTTTAACTTGGTTAGAAGCACTAACAGATAGTACAACAATTTCTTTTGAAGCTAAACTACACTTATTTGCTACAACTACTTCTGGTTCAAGAGGAGCAGGAAAGGATGCGGTAGTAAGGCTAGCTCTTGAAGGAAGGCTTAAACCAGGGGTGTTAAACAGGCCGCCCGGGGGCCGGATTAGGCCCCTGGAGGGCTTCCATAAGGCCCGCAGTGGAACTGACGATCTCCTGCTTCCAGTTGTGCAGCTGCTGCTGCATTATAGCTTGTTTCACCAGACTCTCATAATCACTCAGCCATTTCATGTTTTAACCTGGGTCCTAGACTCAGAACTCTCATGAGATTTCTGTGGTGAATGTCAATAAATCAAAATTAGGTTTGCAGCTTACAGAGCTAATGTTTTAAGCATGTTTTTATCTTTGTGTTTGTGTCCTTTATAAAGTTGATATCTCCACTAGCTGGCTTTACATTTTATGACACACATGGCCTGGCCCAACAAAGTCTCATTTATGTCAGATCCGGCCCTCATAACAAATGAGTTCGACATGCCTGGCTTAAAGTTTGGTGTCTAGGAGTATAAAATACTTCCTCAGTTGTGCCGTCTTGGGATCTGGCTCTTGTTGAATAACAACCAGCTGTTGCTGAAGTAACTGGAACCTTCGGATTAAATTACTTCGCTCATCTTCCGAAAGTGTGGAGAAAGAGGAGAAAAATTCTGCTTCAGTGTTGTTCAACACCAGGTCTTTCAATGCCGGAGCTTTCCTTTCTTCCAGAGGAGGGTATTCTTTGGAAAACTTGTTTGTTTTGGGGGCTTTCTCTGTCTTTTTGGGAATCACCACAGCCACACAAGGGTTAGCCATTGGTTGAAAGTCAAATAACATTTCCTCCTCCTCCTCTCAGTTGTCCAGAGACTTTCCCACTGGGAATGTGCCTTTGGATTTCAAATCACCAGTAGTTTCTTTAACATCTTTTTTATCCATTTTAATCAGTGGCTTTTTGGATGGAATCAAGGGCTTAACTTTCCCACTCTTAAAGAATCTAGAGGGGGAAATTCCAAAATGCCGCAAAAACTGCCATTTTGCCAATATTAATGACGGGATCCATGAAAAAATACAGGAAAATGCAGTCATGATGGGTAGGACCATATATTCTCTTGACAGATCTGATGTTAACATGAGAAAGCCCTAGCAAATAGGACAGGTGTCCTCTTGCTTTCCATTTAGAAGACCGGTCTATCCATCGCCCCTGATATTTATGAATATCTAAAACGATAGCTTTTGGTTCTAAAGTCAATGAAGCAGATACTTCAGGGGCCTACTGTGTGGAATTTATTTTCCTTTCAAGGATAGGGGGATTGCTTCCAGTGCTTATTTATAAAACGTGCTTCTTCTTGCTTCCCCTGCTTTGGGTTAGATACAGAGGTGGCCAAACAGTGGCTCGGGAGCGGCATGCGGCTCTTTCACACGTATTGTGCGGCTCCCAGCAGGGCAGCTGGGGAAGCGAAATATCATTAGAAAACAAATATCATTGGACAAATAAATATCGTTATCAATATCTGCATTTACTGCTTTTGTTATTATTTTTGGCAGTCTTGTTTAATGTTAATAAAAAGCAAATTTGCATATTTCCCAGTAAAGACATGTAATATTTGTCCATGTCTTGCAGCTCTCAAATATCTGACATTTATTTTGTGTGGCTCTTACATTATGCAAGTTTGGCCAGCCCTGGGTTAGAAGATCAGTGGTACCACACTGCTTCTACTTACAAAAGAATTGAAGCAATGGATCACGTTTCTCATAAATTTTACTCACTGTTGGGGTTGCAAAGAGTCGGACTCGACTGTGCAACTGAACAACAACAAAAAAGAGTGTTTGAGAAGCCAGAAATTCAAACTCCTTAGAGCAGATCTTTACATAATGTTCTTTAGAATGCTCTGTTTCCAGTAGCTTAGGTGATGAAGAGAGCGATATTTTAGTCTCATTAATGGTACTTATCTCAGCTGGTGGTGGAGCCTTCTCAGTGAATATCCAGGTTAATGTTGACTGGAGACAGGGCTATTTTGGGGGCAGAACGCACCGGAACAGCGTTCTGGCTGCCTTCTGAGCCTGTCCAGCCCCTCTCCGCACTGCCCTTCCCTCACCAAAAGCCCTGCTCCTGTGGAGAGGCCCAGCTGCACTCTGTTCAGTGGCAGCGCGAGGGGCAGCCCGGCAGCTGGGAGCCAAGCAGAGAGCGAGGGCGGTCCGGTGGTGAGGGCGATGGGCAGCCTGGCAGCTGGGAGCCCCCTGGCATGCCGCCTCCTTCCCCTCTGCTCCTCCTGGCTTTCGATCAAGGGAAACCTTTACCTTTACCTTTTAATTGTTTCAGGATTTCTCACCGCTTGTCAGCCTTTTCGGCTCCTCGAAGCTTTCGATGGAGCCACACCTGCTCGTTTTACAGTCCGTGCTTTTGATCGATGCCACATTTTTTCCTTTCCTTCTGTGGTGCGTCTCCTGTCTTTTCTGCTCCTTGCTCAGTTCTCTGAATTTTAGGGTCCGCAGACAAGTCCATAGCCAGGACTTTTTAATTGGGGGTGGCTTTAAATAACTCGGGGGGAACTGACATCACAAAAAAAAAACCACCTCATGTTTGCCAGTTGGAGCAGGCAGAAGCAGTTGGAGCAGGCGGCCACTCTGTCCATGGAGGACTCCCATGTGGTGGCTGGGGGGAACAGTGTGCCAGCCTCCAGCAGGATGTGCAGCAACCGGGTGAGGAGCAGTGTTCCCTCTAAGCTAAGCTAGTGTGAGCTAGCTCGCAGTTCTTTAGCCTCCGGTGTAAGCCTGCAAGCCTGCTATGGTGTTTTTATGGACTGTGTTATACTGTACCTGATTAAGTGTGCCAACGACGAACTGTGCCTGGAAATGACATGTTGAGAGCGCCCGGTGAGTGTGCCTACAGAAGACAGTGTTCTTGCAATGGTTGCTTCTCCAAGAGGTGTTCCCATGTCTAGTACATGCCATGGATCAACGCACGTGGTAGCAGAAAGCACACAGCGCCATTTCAAACTAACAAAACGCCATCTCAGACCAGCCGCATGGTCACCTTCCTCCAGGGCCCCCTCCCCCTCGCACCAACGAAGCTGCATGTACCCACAACGACCCTGTATTCAGCCTGGCCGCATGGACATGAGTCATCCATCTGCATACGAATATCCCTAGCCCAGGTGTCTTGATTAAGTTAGAAATTAGATCTCAAATTGCCCGCCAGTTTCCTCGCCCACCCAGAAAATTACAGTAGCCAATCGCTAACTTCTTGGCTATGACAAAACTCAGCGTCACAGGGAAGGCCCCCTGGACCTAGCTCCTCCTCTAGGCCCCCTGAATATAATCTAGAACACACCCACAGTTCGCTCTCTTGAGCACTCTCTCTGAAACCCCCCATCGCTCTCTAACGTCGCCCTCTATAACTCTGCTTTACCTCTCAAGCCCAGCTTTCTATTCCGAATCCTACCCATCCCTCTTTACTTTCTAGTATTGCGCAGCTAGAACTTCTTGGCATGTGGTCTTAGCTGGTCTGAGTCCATTCGTCATTCTTTTCCAATTTCCTCCCCATCCTTACCCCTTCGCTGGAAGTTTGGAGCCACGTAGTTGCAGCTAGGTAATTATACCCCAGAGCATCAACCATCGTTTTCCTGCAAATTGCAACTGTGCTGAATTACTCTATCTTGATTTCTTCGTTCTTGTGTGCTGTGATTGTTGTATGTTATTAAGTGAAGTGTGTCAGTAAACTATCATTATTATTAAGGAAGTCTGCCTCAGTCTCTCATTGGGAACCTCGGAAACAGCGACATCCTCCGTAAACATAGACGGTAGAATCCCGAAAATGATAGCTGTACCAATTGTTTCTCTTTGAAAGCAATTCGGCTAACACCAGCTCACACATTTTTGTCTTCGCTCAGGAAGGGATGGCTCCAGAGCAAACTAATTGATGCAGTAGCCCAATCGCTCACTCACAACTTTAATGCCGGTAGCTCACCAAATAGAATGTTTGCTCACGAGGACTCCACCAGCTTAGAGGGCGCATTGGTGAGGAGTGGATGAAGGAGCACCAACGTACCCTGGAAGTTGAGTGCCGTGGAGCTGGCCTCCACTGGCGTGCCAGCTCCAGCTGGATACCCAAGCAGAGGAGTGGGAGGAGGAGGAGGCAAAAGAGGAAGAGGTGCCCCAGCCTGGATCTGCTGGCCTCAGTCATGCCACACACCTGCCCTAGCCCCACTAGCTTCTAAGCACCTCTGAAAGTTCTTGCACTGCACTGGGCACAGCAGGCAGGCACCCCGCTAGCCCCACCTCACCTCACCTGCCCACCTGGCTGCCTTGTGCCACCGCTGCTGCCAGCTCGGGATCCACAGCTCCTTCCCCAACCGCCAGCCCGTGATTGAGCTGGCGGGGCTGCTGGCAGGTGGGGAAGTCAACCCTGCCCCTGGAAGGGCTGGAGGGTGTGGACACTGCTGGGTTTGCTCTTGCTTCAACTCCCTTCTTAGCTAGGGTTGCCAAGTGAGATTTTCACTGCATCCACGTCACCCGGAAGTGACGCAACCACGCCGGGCACGCTGGGGGCGGGGCCACGACCATCTGAGGGAAAAACCATAGAGTTTTCCCTCGGATGACCCAGCGTGCCCGGCGTGGTTGCATCACTTCCGGGTGACCTGCATGTCAGGGTGGGGTTCCCCCCGGGGCCCGATCTGGTGGCGATGGGGAACGGGCCTCTGGGGCGGGGTTTTCCCCACCCCCCGGGGGGACTTGGCAAGCCTATTCCTAGCAAGCTTGGGGAAGGGGCTGTGGTGGGGAGTCAGGGGGCTTGGGCTGGATGGGAAGTCCCAGGGCCTTGACAGGAAGTTGGGGGGGGATGGGTCCTGAAATGCCTCACTGTAGCTATGGGTTGAGAATTAGACATAATGATGATGACTGAGAACACTACGGTAAATCACGGTGGGAATTGCCATGTTTATCTAACTCCTCTTTATTTGCACATCCCCCCTAGAGTTCTTAAAGTTTAAATCAGAAGAATGAGTAATTAACTGTGAAGTTTAAAGGGCTTATTTGAAGCGTTTCCCTAGGCATTCCATTTAAGACTTCTGTGATACCGGTATATTCCAGGAGGACCTCTAGTACTGTATTTCTAAAATGGCAAGGAACAGGTACCTGCAAAATCAGTGTCTTCTGTCACCAGGAAGAGGCAATGCTGTCCTTTTCTAAGAGTGAAGAACAGATTTGCTAATATGTCCCACATAAGCAACTTTGCCCAGAACTTCTTTGAATGGGACCTTTGGCATTTCACCATTTTCTCCAGTCTATTCCTTGGACGGCTTTAGGAGACTGTGTGGCATGTAGTGCAGTTGGTCACCTTGATTTGCCGTCAGATCAAACAAAACAAAACAAAATCCCTTCTGGACCTCTTTCTTCCAAGTCATCAGTCCTTGCAGAGACAGTCAGTGGGAGCATTGACCTTAAAAAAAAACACCCTTAAAGCATATTTTGTGGACTAGTGAGGTTCTATGAGAAGAGGACTGTATTTAATTGAATTTCCTGGTCTTGATGAGGAAGGCTAGGCCGCTGGCCCCAACGGCTTTCTTACAGCCTGACTGCTGTACTTAGGAAAGAAGAATACATATTGAAGAAGATTTCAGCCTTCTGTTTAGACATCACTAGATAAGTAACAACTCGTTACCAACAGAAGTAATATGTGGATAAGTGCTGTCTATCCTGGGAGCCATGGTGTTTACTTTGGCGCTCTGTGTTGTGATGCTCATTTCCAGAGGACATTTCTTCAGTCACATCTGTACCAGCCTCTGGATCGTTTTTGTTTGTGGGACTTCACTTGCAGCCAGCAACCCAACCAGGTAGTGTCCTTTTCTTTCTCAACACTGTCCCTTCTATCTCAAACTGGCCTGGAAGAGGGGCCTTTTTCTCATGCTTCCCATTGCCCGAAGGGGTAGATGCTTAACTTTGGGAGTGATCCGTTGCAGGATCAGTGAAGCTGTAGCTAGCAATGGCAGGAACAGTCCGGGTTTGCTGCTCTGTCTGAGGATTTATGGTGCAGCCTCATTTGGAATACTATGTACAATTCTGGTCACCATATCTCAAAAAGGACATTGCAGAGATGAGAAAAGTAGAAAGGAGGGCAACCAAGGTGATTAGGAAGTTGGAGCTCCTTCCCTAAGAGGAAAGTCCTAAGAGTCTGGGACTTTCCAGTTTAGAAAAGAGACAACTAAGGAGGGACATGCTATATGCATGGGATGGAGTCAGTTGACAAAGAGAATTGTTTCTCCCTGTCCCAAAATCCTAGAACTCAAGGGCATCCAATGAAGCTGATGGGCAGTAGATTCAGAACAGACAAAAGGAAATACTGCTTTACACAGAGAGTGACTAAAATGTGGAATTTGCTACCAGAGGATGAAGTGATAGCCACAGGAATAGACAGATTCATGGAGGATAAGTCTATCAGTGGCTACTAGCCATGGTGACTGATGGGAACCTTCATATTCAGAGGCACTAAACCTTTGAATCCCAGAGCCAGGATGTAACAGCAGGAGAAGGCCTTGGCCTCTATGCCCTGTTGTTGGCTCTCCAGAGGAACTAGTTGGCCACTGTGTGAGACAGGATGCTGGACTACATGGACCACTGGTCTGATCCAGCAGGGCTCTTCTTATGTTCTTATAAAGGCCTTAGCTTCTGTGCTCTGGTGCTGGACCTCCAGAGGAACTAGTTGGCCACTGTGTGAGACAGGATGCTGGACTACATGAACCACTGGTCTGATCCAGCAGGGCTCTTCTTATGTTCTTATGTATTACTAAACACTGCAGATAGCAGGTAATGAATAGACATTATTGTGGTTGACCAAATTCAGGGTGCTGATGAATGAACAGTATATGCTTACCCAGGAGGCAGGGTAATGAGGCTTGGCACTTTTTGTTGAAGGTTTTCTGTGAGCCACAGCACTGCTATGCTGTTGAGCTCTGAGCAAGGGTGACTTTTTAACTATACTGGTAGCCTAACGGATTGCTCAAAAGTTACTACAGTAAAATGAGAAAGGACCTGATATTTTGCTTATGTAAATCAGTTAATAAATAAACCCATAATTGAATAATTAATAAGGTCACACATTCTTGACATCGAGTTTTCCTACCTGGTTTCCCGGCCAAAGCAACTAGTCCTTTCCCTCCCTTTCTTCCCCCCAGCTCCTCCTGCAAAAATATTATAGCACAACTAATTAGTAGAAGCACCACACAGCTTTTGCAGAGTAGAATTGCGATCAGTATGGAACCCCGTTTTTTGTCATTGTCTGTTCAGACTCAAAAGTCAGATTTTAAAGGAATCACAATATGTGCAATTGTTTCATATTAGCCAAGCACTGTCTTCTTCTTCTTCTTTTTTTTTAAGGAGGAACGAGTCTCTTGAGAGAAATGTAAGACATATTGTGAAATTATTTCACATTGTTGAGAAGGTAGGCTACGGTCACACAAACTAAATAATCCACTTTCAGACAGGCCCGTAGCCAGGATTTTTTAATTCGGTGGGCCTTTAAATAAGTCAGGGGGCACCCTGCACCCACACCCCAAGGGAGCGCCTGGGCTGGATGGGAAGTCGGGGGCCTTGGCGGTAAGTCAGGGGGCCGTGCCCCAAGATGCCCCACTGTAGCCACGGGCCTACTGTCAGAGCACTTTCCAACTGGATTTTACTGTATGGACTGGCAAAAATCCAGTTGAAAAGTGCACTGAGAGTGGACTGGAAGTGGATTCTTTCGCGTGAGTGACCACAGCCTGAGTCGTTTTTTTAGAAGTCCATAATTTCTTTAAAAATAGCATTTTTTCAGTGAACTGTAAGAATATGATGAAAATAAGTTTAAGTTTAAGGCTCTGGAACATTTTTAGGTTTTACTACTATTATGTTTTAAGGAGATTTATATCCATGAAGTTAGTATTGGGGACTTTCCCAAACTTGTGAGTAATAATCATAAAGATTTACTGTGGGGAATGAATAAAACCTGACTCTAAATACAGAACTAAAGCAAAAGGCATTGTATGTATTAAATAATAATCTCTACTGCCATGGCGACAACTTAATTCCTGGTCTACGTGTCACTGAATCCACTGGTTCCACTGACCTTAAAAAACCATGGAATTAGATGAACTGAAGGCTCGTTAATTTCATTCCGTTTGCACTGCACTGGGTTTAGAAACAGGTAGATCCCAGGGACCAGAATGTTTTATGGATAAGCAAAACTCTGCCTGGGCCACTTCTAAACGGTTCATTTCTTCATTCCTACAGAAGCAACAAGGCAAAGAATGTCATGGGACCTCCAAATGACACAGTGGTGACTGAATTCATCTTGGTTGGGTTATCTGAACACCCCCGAGCACAGGCTGTGTTCTTTTGGTTCCTCTTGGTGGTATACCTCACAAGCTTTCTTGGGAATGGCCTCATCATCATATTGATAATTGCAGACTCTCATCTTCATTCTCCTATGTATTTCTTTCTTTGTATCCTCTCCTTGGTGGATCTCATTATTTCCAACAATGCACTTCCCGAAGTCATGGCCAACTGCTTCTCTGACAGGGCCACCATCTCCTTCTACAGATGTTTGGTTCAGATGTATGTTGGTCTGTTGCTCGTTGTAATAGAATGTCTTCTTCTGGCTGTTATGGCATATGACCGCTTTGCAGCGATATGCCAGCCGCTCCACTACATGCAGATCATGAGCTGGAGGTTTTGTACCACTTTAGTATCTTTATGTGTGGTCCTTGCCTTACTGAATACCTTGATCAACATATTGTTGCAGCCAACGGACTTCTGTGGACACAATATCATTAATCATTTTGCATGTGAGTTACAATCATTCCTTAAACTGGCTTGCTCTGATATACGTGCAACTGAGCTCTACATGCAAGTTACCAGCTTCTTTATCCTAATACCCCCCTTTGGCTTCATCGTTGTAACTTATGGGCGCATAGGCTTAGCTGTCCTGCGCATTCGTTCAACACAGGGTCGCAAGAAAGCTTTCTCCACCTGTAGTTCTCACCTCATGGTGGTCAGTGTCTTTTATAGTACAATCATGATCATGTACTTGAAACCCCAAGCGAAATCTGCTTCAGATCAAGATAAAGCCATATCTTTAATGTATGGGGTCTTAACTCCCACGCTCAACCCCCTGATCTACAGCTTGAGAAACAGAGATGTGAAGGGAGCTTTCTGGCGACTGTTTGGAAGGAAAATATCAAAATAAAGACTACCCCCATACACTCCATTTCTTCTTAAGGTAATCTTGATCATACACAAAACACCATTTCTGTGTAGAAATGCGTAATTCATCAATTTTACTTTATAAGGGATTCACTTTATAAGGGATGGCCGCCATGTTTAAACTGTAATGTTCTAAATGTAATTTTAATGTTAATAAGTTTTATTGGCTGTTTTATTGATGGTTTCTAGATGTGATGTATTAATTTTACTGGTTTTTAATTGTTGTAAGCCACCCTGAGCCGCTTCGGCGGGAGGGCGGGATAAAAATCTAATAAATAAATAAATATGACAAACAGCTTGTCCCTGTTTTACAATCAACATGTCTCCTGTTAGTGATAATTTCTGGCGGCACGGAAATATGGAAGATTACAGGTATTTCCTACACATAATTGATTTCTTTAATGGACGTTAATCTGGTTTGATGTAGCCATTATGTTATATTGGACAAAATGAGCGGAGAATGATACCACTGACTGTAGCTCCTGGGACAAAAATATTGGTGTAAACATAAGTCAAGTTTAACTAATATTGTTTTAACAAGAAAGTAGGGCAGGAACTGGATTCTTGATGCCTCTAGGTTCTGATTGAAATTCTCAGTTTATCAACAATGCCATGTGGACAGTCGATCTCAGAACACTGGGTTGTATTTTGATGTTGTAATCCAGATTGCCTCTTCCTTAGTGAAAGACAGACATTGGCCTCCCACAGGAAGCTGCAGCATTCGCTGAATCAAAAGCAAAGCAAATCTTTGGAAGAGGAATAGGATCCCGGATTGGAGAATGGGACCACTGACCTTTTCTGCCATTGTTATTTCCTGGTACCAAAGATGAGATCACAACTCAAAATATTGTAGATGTGTGATGTTTTATTCAGGGCTGTGTATTGGGATCTACCCGAGCCAAAAATATTTCGGCATCCCAAGTGTATTCGGGTTTTTTCAGGAAAACCAGGGGGGGAAATCCTGAGAAAATTTTAGGTAATTCGGGAATTTCCGGTAGATCCGAAACAGCTCCTGCCTGCCAGCTGTTTGTCATGCTTCTGCAATCCCTTTAAACATTAAAGAGGCTGCAGAAGACAGCCCCCTACCGGCTCAGCTTGGGGCTGGCTGGCTGGCTGACTTCTCTTGCAGCCCTGTTTAAACTGGAGCTGGCCCCTCTTGTAGCTCCATTTAAATTGAACTGCAAGAGAAGTCAGCTGAGGATTGGCTGGGGCGGCCAGAGCTGAGAGCTCCCCTCTGCCTCTGCATGGCATTGCCTTCTCTTGAAACCTGGTTTAAGCTGGGCTGCAAGAGAAGTAAGCCCGGGATCAGCTGTGCCTGCGGGGAGCAGACTGTTCCCTGCGGGTACAGCTACTGTTCTGCAATTTCCCCCCTATTTTTTTCTTCTCTGGTCTACTCGACCCCACCCCAAATTTTTGAAATTCCCAGATCCAAATACCCCATTGGTATTGGGATCTGGGATTGTTTGGGAAACCTGAAGATGTTTTCGGTTCTATGTACCCAAACTGGGGAAAAAAGGATGGCAAAAACTGCATACCCCTAGTTTTATTCTTTCATCTGCTAATGTTTAGGACTACTATGCTTTTTCTGTTGAACACCAAATAAAAAGCATTTGAAAATGTCACTTTAGGTTTTTCTCTTACCTTGGATTGACTGCTGCTCATACAACCTACAGGCTATTTGTAATGTCTTTTCAGAGTGAATGAGCACAAGATTGAAATATCTGGGGAAACCCAATAATTGCCTACTCTTCAATGTCCATATTTCATGAGATGTATACATTGGCATAGATGTCACTTCATTTTAAAAACATTATCCTGCAAAAACAAAGAGGATGGAGAATGGATAAGAGGGATGCCCATTTAAGTGTTTCTGGTCTGAATATATATCCCAAAGAAAGCTAATTTTTTGATATATCAGAGTATCCATTATTACCCAAATCTCCTGACTAAAGGGGTGTCCACCTTTTAAAGTGTCAAAAGTGTATACACATGTGTGCTCACGACAAATAGTATTGGGACTGTCTTACAAAGATCTGGTCTAACACCTCAGAAAGGTGCATAGATTCTTAGAAATAAACACACAGTTGGTTTCAAGTTTATTATTTATTTATTTATTTATTTGATTTATACCCTGCCTTCCCTTGGTTTATTAAGGAAAAGAATAATAGCAAAGAGAATTAGCAAACTGAATACAGAGTCTGAAACATGCGTACACATACACAAGAAAAGTTCTACAAATCCTAACTTCAACTAAATCCTAACATCATGGAATAAGACTAGAGTCTAAAGAGAAATGGTGGGGAGAAGGAGGGGAAAAGATATCCTGATCTGTCCTGGTGAGTGAGATCCTGTATAGTTCATCAGAGGAAGGAGAAAGCGACGTGGGAGAGGGCCATGTGGAAGAGCTGAGCAAGATCTTCACAGACATCTGCATTAGGATATCAGGGCTGATCCTGAGTCCTGCACACAATCCCCACTACCCATCCATAGGGTAGTACTGAGATGGGAAAGACTGGCTGGAACTAAAAGCTGTGGTTCTCACGGCTAACTTCATACCCCAAGAGTGTGAAGATAGAAAGGAAATACGATACTTCTCAGCAAGGAGAGGTAGTTTCCTCCTCTAATGTCCCTCTAGAGTGAGCAGGCAGGCTTGGTTTAGCTGAAATCTACTATGATCCATGCCCATCCTACCTATGGCCCTTGCATTTTGGGCTCGGCACTGTCAGGCTTCAGGCTGGCATGGAGACTGCAGGAACTGCCACCACCCACCTTGTCTTAGCTGCCTGACTCTGAGCTGGGCCTGCCCATCCTACCCATCCAGTGACAATGTGAGCCAGTGAGCAGGGTTAGGGGTGGGGGACAGGGCCACCTATTTGAGGATGAGCTCACAGCTCTCATAGACCGAAGTGATGGTGCTGTTACTGCCTTTCCCTCCACTAGTTCTAATGCTGCCCTGTGGAAGCATTAGTTATTGCTTTGCAGCTACTCCCTTACTTTTCTCCAGGGAGGTTCTTTTGCCATGGTGTTTTGGATGACTCTGAGACTCCTCACCACTTGTCAGCCTTTTAAGCTCCTCGGACTGTTTGACAGAGCCACATCTCCTTGCTTTACAGCAGTGTTTTTAATTGATGCCACATTTTGTCATTTCTTTGGTGGTGCTTTCACCCACCCTTTCGTTTGCTGAAGATCTTTTTTTTTAATTAAAAAAGCTGCTTATCTGCATAACCTGCAGTTGCATTTGTGATGACTGGCAAAGGAATGATTCCCCACACCAACACTTCTCCCTGCTTCAGCTGTGGATTTTCTTCACTGATTCACTCTTAGGGATGGGCACAAACCAGCTCACGAATTAAAGCTCATTATGAATTTTGGCCAGTTCATGGTCCGCAAAGCAATATTTGTGGCTGGTCAAGCAGCATGAACTTTCCACAAACTTTCCAGCTGTTTGTGGAGGTTCATGCCAGTTCATGACCAGATACATCTCCAGACAGACAGACTGTCTCCACTCAATCTAAATGTTTATACAAATTCAAAGCGATAACTTGGTGGGCATGTAGAGGGGCATCTGGGGGAGATCGCCTGTGACTTAGGTGTCTATAGCTTGCACAGGATCTGTTCTATACACTCCTGAACCTCCTGAACCTGCACCTGTCAAAATGATCCCCACCAAACTTGGAGGGCAAGTAGAGGAGTCAGCTGGAGATCCTCTGCAAAACTGGTGTCACTAGCATGCCTGGGGGCTGATCTATGCAGTCATAAACCTCATGAACCGAACCGGTTCATTTGACCACTAAAAGTTTGTAACAGTTCATGACAAAGGTCATTTCGGGGGGGATCGCGGGGGAACGCAGTTCCCCCGGGTGAGGTGCAGGGGGGCGGGACACATGACGAAGCCCTGCCCCCTGCTTCCAGCTGCCCCGCTTCCGGCCCTCATTCAGCCAGGAGGAGGCAGGAGAAGAGGGAGGGTAAGTTGCTTCCTCCCCACCTCTCCCCACCCCTGCCTGCCTGGGGCCAGGGAGGGCCTTGGCGGGGCTTCCTCGCACTCCTGCTGGCCTTGCAGGTCCACCGCCGGGCCCCTGATGTCAGGGGGTGTGGCATATGCTAATGAGTTATGCTAATGAGTTCCCCTAGCTCTTTTTCTATGAAACGACCCCTGGTTCATGATTTATTAATCGGGGATGCCACAAACCATGAACTGAACCTCATTTTTCTGGTTCATGCCCATCCATATTTACTGTTACTGCTCACTCACTCCAGCCTTGCTTGGTGCAGAAGTAGCTTGCAAGATGTGTGTATGCAAGCCTACTTGTGGGCTTACCCATGGGGGAGGTCAAGAGCAATAGTGCTGAGAGTATTATATTGTTTCAAGGAGGGATCCTGCAAGGACTTGCAGAGGTCACTTCATTTGCCTCTGTATCGCCTTCCCCAGATGACATTGTCTTTCTCTCCTCCAGGAAGTCCCCGTATCCTTTCCCTTTTCCCTGTTTTCTTCTGTCATTTCTACTGATAAACCATCCTTCTTTTATCTGTCCCCTTCCAGTCTTCACTTTTATTGTTAGTTACTTCATTTATACCCAGCCTTTCTCTCTGATGGGAACCCAAATCACCTTACATCATTCTCCTCGATTTTATCCCAGCAACAGTTCTGTAAGGCAGATTAGGCTGAGAGAAAGGGACTGGCCCATGGTCACACACCCAGCTTCCATGCAAAACTTTTGCAGTAGTAAGATGCTCTGCTGAAATGCATTATGGCCACTGGTGGCCAGGCTAAGTCATGTCAATTGTGTCGAGGCTGCTGCTGGGCCCCATTGAGTCATCCAGTAGCCACCAACACACCTGGGTTAGTTGCGCAAATTGTATGGTAGCACATTGTCTGGTAGTTGCTTTGGGGCATGGCCATGATGAAGAAGAAGGGGAGCAGTGGTGGTGTGGAAGGCCAAACTAGAGCTGGAAAGAGCCTTCCCTCCACCACTGCCTTTTGCTGGTGAAAACCAAGGTTTGAAGGGAGCTTTCTGGGGAGTGTTTGGAAGGAAAACGTCAAAATAAAGATGACCACCATAAACTCCACTTTTCTTATATTAATCTTTCTCATACACAGAATCCCATTTTAATGCTGAAACTTGTGTAATTCATCGTGATGATCAACATGTCTCTGTTTTGCCATGTGCAGCGGGAAAGCCCTGCCAGTGCTGATCTCTTGCTGCCCAGAAACATGGACAATACTTATCACTTGTTGAGATTTCAGCTATGCCCTACACATAATTGGCTTTCATAATGGGAGTCTGGAATACACTGCCTGGTAGCTGTTGGGGTTGGCCATGACGAGTCCTTACTCTAGGGCAGGAGGGAGAGGAGCAGAAGTGTACTGGGAGGCTCTTCCCCCAGCTTTTTACTGATGGAAACCAAGGGTTGAAGGCTGACATATTGTTGTGGTTGCCTATCAACCCCAACAAAGGTCACTGATTATTTAGAGGGCACTCCTTTCTTTAAGGTACAAGTCGTGGAAGTAGTGACAGACTTCACGTTCCTGGGATCCCAGATCACCGCAGACTGTGACAGCAGCCATGAAATTAAAAGACGCCTGCTCCTTGGGAGGAAAGCGATGGCAAACCTAAACAGCATGATAAAAAGTAGAGACATCACCCTGCCAACAAAAGTCCACATGGTCAAAGCAATGGTATTCCCAGTAGTCATATATGGCTGCGAGAGTTGGACTATAAGGAAGGCCGAGCGCCGAAGAATAGATTCTTTTGAACTATGGGGCTGGAGAAGACTCTTGAGAGTTCCTTGGACTGCAAGAAGATCAAATCAGTCAATCCTAAAAGAAATTATCTGGAAGGCCAGATAATGAAACTGAAGCACAAATACTTTGGCCACCAAATGAGCAGGGAGCACTCCCTGGAGAAGACCCTGATGCTGGGACAGATTGAAGGTCAAAGAAGACGGGGACGGCAATGGATGAGATGGTTAGACAGCGTCATCGATGCAACGAACATGAAGTTGAGCCAACTTCAGAGGATGGCGGAAGACAGGAGGGCCTGGCGGGATCTGGTCCATGGGGTCGCAAAGGGCCGGACTCGACTGTGTGACTGAACAACAACAACAAAAACTGCTTCTATTATTATGGTGTTAAAAATAATCCCCAGTTTTGCTAGATATCAGTTTTTTCTGCAAACTGGAGGCTTTTCTTGAGTTTGTAGAAAGATCTGACCTGTCTGTTCATGGCTCCACTCTCTGGATTTCAGTACCCACTGATGGGGCCATGTTGAGAATTAGATGTATTACTGATGAGCGAGGACACTGGAATGGGCCCCAGTGGGAACTGCAGTGTTTACCCAACTGTTCCTGACTCCCATGTTCCCCATATGAAAGACTAATTAATCTTTGAGTCTCAAGTAGTCCATTGAAATGTTTCCCGAAGTGTTCTGCTTAAGACTCCTGTGTCATATTCCAGCAGGACCTCTACTATAAGAGCCAGTAGAACAGTAAAGTCCTAGTACCTGTCAAGTGGTTGTCTTCTGTCCTCAGGAATAGACAGAGCTGTTCTTTTCACAAGAGTGGAGAACAGATCTGCTAAAGTGTTCCACATAAGTCACTTCTGGACCTCTTTCTTCCAAGTCATCAGTTTTTGGCAGAAACAGTGAGTGTGAGCATTTACCTTGACAAAAAAAATATCTAAAAGGGTATTTTGTGAAGACTACCTTGAATTAGTGAACAGGACTAAATCCCCTGCCCTTGAAGAGGAAGGATAGGCTGCTTGTACGAAGGGGGATCTTACATCCTGATTGTCATATTATGGAATGAAGAATATTCTTTGAAGAAGGCAGTCTGCTGTTTAGACATCACTAGGTAAGTTAAACCCTAATACAAATGGAAGTAATGGGTGGATCCTTGGAGGCACAAATTTTAATATTTATTATGGTGCTCTGAGTTCTGACCCTGATTTCCAGTAGACAACTAGAGGACATTTGCTTGGCCAAACTTGTGCCAGCCTCTGGATCGCTTTTGTTTGTGGGGCTTCACTTGCAGCACACAACCCACCCGGCTAGCATCCTCTTCTTTCTTAACACTGTCCCTTTCCTTCTCAAACCGGCCTGGAACAGGGGCCTTTCCCTCCCATTTCCCATTGCCAGAAGGGCTAACTTTGGGACTGATCCACTGATTGATTGGTGAGGCTGTAGCAAGTGATGGTACGAATGGTCTAGGTTTGCCACTCAGTCTAAGGATGTATCACAAAACACTGGAGATAGAAAATAATGACAAGAAGTTATTGTGGTTAACCAAACTGAGGATGCCGGCGTGGGAACAGTAGATGCAGGATAATGAGGCTTGTCACCTCTTGGTGACAATTTTCTATGTGCCACAGCATTACTATGCTGATGAGCTTTCAACCGGTGTGAGTTAGCTAATATGCTGGAAGCCCAATGGATTGTATACAGCTTACTTGCAGTGAAAAAGGTGTTGGGGGAATTAAGAGTCCAGGAGCATTTCCTAGGAGTCCCATCCCCACCCACCTTGACAAGGAGGGGGGTTGAAACTGGCAGGAACCCCATAGTGAGAGAGAGAGAGAGAGAGAGAGAGAGAGAGAGAGAGAGAGGGAGAGAGGTTCCAAAGTATCTGATTTATTGAAAGAAAACCATACTGCACAAATTGTCAAGCAAGCAGCTATTTCCGTATTCATTTTACAGAAGGGAAAAGGCAAACCAATACTTATAAACAAATAGTGCACTTATTATTCATTTAGGGATTATTATCTACTTAGAAATGCATCCCAGCTACTCTGGCAAGACCTAATCACAGTGTCGGCAGAGAGCCCCTAGCATCCACAGACACTGGTGTTAAATGCCTTTAGAATCCAGATGAACTGTCAATCAAGGGATCCGATGGTCCTGACGAAACCCAGACTCTTCCCCTTTCTGACCAAAAGACTCTGACCGAAGTCATTGTATTACTAATTTAAAAACACCCTCCCTGTCAAGGCCTATGTAGATGTTTTGGCTTCCAGGCTGGAACTCAGAAATGTAAACCATTCTCTTAGAGCAGAGTGCAGGGTACATTGTCAGGTTGAAACATCTCCTGCAAAGCCTTATGGGAGAGAACCAAATAGAGAGGCCTAAGACAATTCAGTCCGCAGTACAGAACTGCCCGATCTCACTTATAATTCTGCCACAAGGGGAAAGGGCTTGATGTTTGTATTGTGCAGATCAGTTAATAAATAAAGACACAACTGATGACTAAATTAAACAAATGACATTGTGTCTTCATTCCTGGGTTTTGGGCCAAGGCACCTAGTCCTTTCCCCTCTTCCTCTACCCTGGCCCGCCCTACAATAATATTACAGCAGAATAAATTAGTTGAAGCATCACAGAACTCTTGGCTGCGTCATCAGCAGTGGAAGAGTTGGTTTTTATACCCCACTTTTCTCTACTTTAAGGAGTCTCAAAGCAGCTTACAATCACATTCCCTTCCCCTCCCCTCAGCAATCACATTCCCTTCCCCTCCACACGTGCCTTGTGAGGCAGATGGGGCTGAGAGTTCTGAGAGAACGGTGACTGGCCCAAGGTCACCCAGCAGGCTTCATGGGGAGGCGGAGTGGGGAATCAAACCCAGTTCTCTAGATTAGAGTCTGCCGCTCTTAACCATCAGCCCGATTTTGACATTATGGCTAGGAATACCATATGAATGATACCAACTCGTATGGGTATATGAATATCCAAATGGGAAGTTTTGTGACCATATGAAGGCACACTTGAGGCTTGATGTTTGAAAAAGACGCCTTGAAATGAATATCAACTCCGGGGGAGTTCGTCATCAGTATACTACACTATTGGATTGAAGCATCTGTAAAAAATAATATTATGGACTTTACGATCAAATATTTTGTACTTGCATCTATATTATAAGCTTTATATGCACAGAATGCAGTAGTTCTATTTTGTGTCTATTATTACCACACTGCAAGACCCCTTTCTACCTTTTTGCTCTTAACCATGACAGCACTATGCCACTACACCACGCAGAGTAGCATGGCTATCAATGTGGAACACTCATTTTTATTCTTCAGCTGTTCAAAGGCAAACTCATACATTACGGGGGACTCTCGATCTTTGCAAATGCTTTATATCAGCCCAGTACTGTATATCTTTGGATGAGGAAGGGGTCTCTTGAGAGGGGCTCAAGAGAGTGTGACAGAAAACCTTAAAGCTTACTGTGGCTCAAGAGTGTCAAGTTGGACCACTGCGGTTTTCATTAGAATAACCTATCCATTCCCATTCCTTATTGGGTCACCATGCCAAACTTAATCTTTTTTTCTTTTTGCAAAGGACAAACCGGGTTGGATGGGACCAACTGTTGGTCATGGTAGTTCAGAGTCATTAACAGCTAGCTGGTGGGAGGGACTGTTATTGTAATAATTTTCTGATTGGTAAGGTTAGCCTCTGACATCAGAGATAGGGATTCGCGTAGGAGTGGCTCAATCAGTCACTCAGAGAGGAGGCTGGCAGAAGTCAGATTCCATTATCCATGAATACCTGAACATTTGGGTATTTTCCCTTGTCTTCTGTCTCCAGTGGAGCAACATGGAAGTGGGATCTTCAGGATGGTGGGTAGGGGTTAGTCTTCTGTCATCTTTTTCCAGCCAGAAATTCTGCACAGGCTATTTGGGGCTTTTTAGCACCCGGAGTGCCCGCTCCATACTGCAGTTCTAGTGTGAACTTCACTTGGGTGATGGGCCATTAGGATGGGGTGAGTAGAATGCTCTCCAGAGACTATATGTATTCTTTGTCGCAACTGTTTGGCAGTAACAGCATGGGGCTGGATCCATTAAGGGAAAATCAGCCTGGGTGCCATTTCCAGAATATGGGGATCCCTGTAAGGGATCCTGGGGTGAGGGTGCTTGGGGAATGCCAAGCTCGCGGGCTGTTCACAGGTCACCTTCATGCTCAGATGGCAGGGCAGACCACCTAGTGACGACTGCACACAGGGCCGGCTCACCCGCTAGGCAAACTAGGCATTCGCCTAGAGCACGGTCCAGTCCTTAGGGCACCAAACGGGAACCGGCCTCACCCGCTAGCCCGTTGGGCAGCCCACTCAGCTTCGCATTTGTTTGCATTCAAAAAACCCTCCCCCAACACCTCCCTTCGCGCTCAGCCAAGGAGGACTGGCAACAGCCACATGTGGCTGCGAGGGGGGCGGGTGGGAGTAGCAGAGCTTCCCAGACACCCACTTTGGGCCGAGCCAGCTGACTGATGGCAAGCACCGGGTGGGTGGGTGGAGGAGGAGGTGGCCAATCCGCCCGGGGCCGCAGAGCGCAACTGGGATCGGTGCCGCCGCTGAGTCTGTTTGGGGTTTGGAGAGCGGCCCAGAAAGAGCAGTGTGGCTGGGGGGGAGGGGAGGAATTGCAGTGGCTTTGCCGTTGCCTGCCCAGCCGGAGAGGAGAAGCCCGGCAGGGGAGGGAAGCAGCCGTGATCCGTTTGAATGCAGCCGCGGCTGCGGAGACCAGGTAGGGGTGGGACGACTCCCCACTCCGAGTCACGGCACCACTCCCCCCACACACCTCGGGAGCCGAGAAGGAGCAGCCGCTGTTTCCGAGGGGGCAGATTGGTGCTTGCCAGCGGGCCAGATCACTGAGGATGCGCGCAGTGGCGGCGGGGGGGAGGAGGTGGTGGAGGCAGGGGGGAGGTCTCCAGGCCCCTCTGGGAGGTTGGCATCTGCACCCTGCCTAGGGTACAGAAACACCTTGGGCCAGCCCTGACTGTACAGGTAGAATCCCACATGCCTGCCATTCCATGCTCTTCCCATTCCCAGCCAACTGGCTGGGGGGCAACAGGGGGGCATCGACTGGCAAGAGTATCAGTCGATGCTGTACCAATGCTACTTACAGCTGCAACCAATAAAAGTTGCGGCTATTTTTATTCCACATTTATATCAAAGGTTATGTGTCTGTGTTTTATTGGGACAAGGGGGGTGATAGTCATGCCCCAGGGTTGGGGGGCTCTTAGACTGGTGTGGCCTGAGCCAATAAGTCACATCAACAGGCAGGAGGCAGAGTAGCAAGAGGAAAGATAGCTTTATTAATCTAGGGAACCCTCTCAGCTCAGTGTCAAGTTGAAGAGCTCAAATGAGTAACATTGGGTGACAACTTTTATCCACCTCTTGTGACATATTAAGACTGCCCTTATGACATCAATCAGGGATGCTCAGTTGAGTTTTCTTTGTTTGAGATTTGGAGCATGCGTACTTGTGATTTCTTGGTTCTCCTTGGCACATGTATGCAAGAACCATAGTTATCAGTGATAAAAATGTTTCAGACTTTGTTTCAAAGTCATGGTCCCGGACATTGAGATATCAATTAGTGAACAAAGCATTACTATAAGTTCACATGTACAAAACAAGTTTTCAGCACCTTGCCAAAAATGGCCTTTTGATAAGGATGTGGTTACCAGTGTTCTCTCTAAGCTGAGTTAGACTGAGCTAGCTCACAGTTTTTTAGCCTCCAGTTCACACATTTTTGTCTTAATTCAGGAAGGATGACTCCAGAGCAAACTAATTTATGCAGCAGTCGAATCCCTCGCTCACAACTTTAATGCCAGTAGCTCACAAAGTAGATTTTTTGCTTACAAGACTCCACAGCTTAGAGAGAACATTGTTGGCCACTAGCTTTTACTTCTATCCGGGTCTGGTCTTCAGAAATTTCCAAGATTACATTCAGTTTAAACAAAGCATTATTACATGTCTTTGAGGCTTAGATACAAAATGTTGCTAGCTCATGCCCATAGCTTTACTTTTAACATTTTGGATAACATTTAAAGCATCCTTAGAAGGTGCAACATTGTTGTGTTGGGCTAACAAAGATACCTTTTGCCAAAGCAAGAACTTGGCACAAAAGATATAACATTGGTGTCCTCCAAGATAGCCCTTTCCATAGTGTTTACAGCTTCAGCTTTGAAGTTACAATAGCTCTATATTGTTTTACAAACAGAATAATTACAGGTATTAATACATTTCATATAATCAATTATTACATAGTAAGGTGCATGAGCTGTGGTGGCTCAAGTGGTTAAGACGCTGAACTGCAGGCTGTGAAAGGTCAGTAGTTCAGCAGTTCGAGACCCGAGTGTGCCGCATGACGGAGTGAGCTCCCGTCTCTAGTTCCAGCTCCTGCCAACCTAGCAGTTCGAAAGCATAAAAAATTGCAAGTAGATAAATAGGTACCACTTCAATGGGAAGGTAACAGCGTTCCGTGCACCTTGGTGTTTAGTCATGCCGGCCACATGACCACGGAAACGTCTTTGGACAGCGCTGGCTCTTTGGCTTTGAAATGGAGATGAGCACCGCAACCCTAGAGTCGGATTCGACTGGCGTTCGAGCAAAGGAACCTTTACCTTTAAGGTGCATGAAGATAGTTTAAGGCATATACTCTTGGACGATCCCCCCTCCCTGTGGAATATACTAGACATCTATATTTTAAGGCAAGAAAATCAGTTCCCCTGGAGAAAATGGATGCTTTGGAGGGTGAACTCTCTGGCATTGTACCCCACGGTGGTCCCTAGACTCCCCAGGCTCAATCCTCAAATCACCAAGAGTTTTCCAAACTGGATCTGGAAACCCTATGTCTTTCTGAGAAAGTGGTCCATGAAGGCAGTATCAGGGCCCTTTCCAAATCTGTGAGTTATTTTAATAAGTATTTATATTAAAATACCGCTCTGGGGAATGAATTGAAACCTGCATCTCAGTACAGAACCAATGCAACGATATGTGCTAATTACTAATCTCTGTTGTCATGGCCACAGTGGAGTCCCTGCTTTACTTGTCACGGAGTCCACTCATGTCAATGGACTTTAAAAACCAGAACATGAGATGCACTTAAATCTCATTAAAGTCAGTTGGGATTATGGTACACTGGATTGTAGGGAACACATAGATCCAAAAGACTAGAACACAAGAAAATACTTCGACATTGCACCCATAAGCAAAACCCTACCAGTGCAACTTCTAAACAACTCATTTGTTCTTTCCTACAGAAGAGACAAGCCAGAGAATGTTATGGGACCTCCAAATGAGACAGTGGTGACTGAATTCATCTTGATTGGGTTATCCGAACACCCCCAAGCACAGGCTGTGTTCTTTCCTTTCCTCTTGATGGCCTATCTTATAAGCTTTCTTGGGAACAGCCTCATTGTCATACTGATTATTGCAGACTCGCACCTTCATTCTCCCATGTATTTCTTTCTTTGCATCCTCTCCTCAGTAGACCTCATCCTCTCCAACAATGCTCTTCCTGAGATCCTGGTCAACTGCTTCTTTGACAGGCCCACCATCAACTTCTACAGGTGCTTGATTCAGATGTATGTTGGGCTGTTTCTTGTCTCAACAGAATGTGTCCTTCTGGCTATCATGGCCTACGACCGCTTTGCTGCGATATGCCAGCCCCTCCACTACATGCAGATCATGAGCTGGAGACTTTGCATCAGCCTGGTGACCGTATCCATGGCTTTCTGCTTTGTGGTAACCCTTATCACCGTGCTACTGCAGCCAACTGATTTCTGTGGACGAAATATCATTAACCATTTTGCATGTGAGCTACAGTCGTTCCTCAAACTGGCCTGCTCTGACACACGTGCTAGCGAGCTCTTCATGCACATTTCCAGCCTCTTTCTCCTAATCCCGCCCTTTGGCTTCATTGTTGTGACATACGGGCGCATAGGCTTAGCTGTCCTGCGCATTCGCTCAACACAGGGTCGCAAGAAAGCCTTCTCCACCTGTAGTTCTCACCTCACGGTGGTCAGTGTCTTTTATGGTACAATCATGATCATGTACTTGAAGCCCCAAGCAAAATCCACTTCAGATCAAGATAAGGTCATATCTTTAATGTACGGGGTCTTAACTCCAGTGCTTAACCCCGTGATCTACAGCTTGAGAAACAGGGATGTGAAGGGCGCCTTTTGGAAAGTGTTTGGAAGGGAAATGTCCAAATAAAGATCAGCACAAATCAACAAATCACTCCAGTTCTTCTGATGGTAACTTTTTTTCATTCAGAAACACCATTTCTACACTGAGTATTGCGTAATTCGTCAGATATGACGAATTTTCCAATGTGTAGTGGAAAGCCGCTGGCAGTATCGATTTCTTGCTGCACAGAAACATGGACAAGTATTTATCCCTTGTTGAGATTCCAGCTATTTCTTACACATAATTGGTTTCCATACAGGAAATTAATCTGGTGTGAAATTGTGCTTACATTGGGGAAATGAGCAGAAAATGGGATCTGTAAATTATAATCAAACTCCTCTTTAAAAAAATCGTTTGTCAGCTTTCCTAATATTGGTCTAGAAAGGAAGTAGTACACAAATAGGATATTGATGCCCCTAGATTCTTACTTACTTTAACGATACTGCTCTTACAGCCCATTCGGCTCTGAACAGTGTCATACTAAAACTGAAAAAAGAAAGAAAATTATTTAATACATGTGTATTAACATGTGTGTTAATGATTTTCAATCTTAGTCAACTGTGAAAAGAACTTGGCAACTGCCAATGTAATATTAAAATCCATCCCTGCTAAAAGAAACCTCAAATTATCCAGTTCACACCTAGAGTCCTGGGTATACGGTTTTATCCAACTGTCTCTTGCCTTGTTAAGCAAATCACAGTCAAGTAGACAATGTCGAAGGGTGTCTATTCAGCCGGAACTGCAGTGGCACATTCACTCAGAGTAAGGCACCTTATTTAAGTGTCCCGATAGCTCCCCTGATGGAATAGCATTAAAACTAGCCAACATAGATAATCGTCTATAATGTGCAACTGTCAGGAGATCAAAATATGCTGGAAGAGATTGTGGTGCCATTAAACCTGAATACAAAGGTGAGCACACTCTGCGTACTGTTATCATGGTACTTCTAGTATCCAATTCTTCCAGACAGCATAAGATTGAAGAGAGAGCAGCCGAAGGCCCTTGTTCTTTCAGATCATGAGGGGAGATTCCTAGAGGCCGGATATGATTTTCAACCAATTTGCTCCATGGAGTAAGAGTCTGATTGCAATAGATGTAAGCATCCATTTGACCCCCTGGAGAATAAAATTGTAATAACAACAACAACAACAACAACAACAACAACAATAATAATAATAATAATAATAATAATAAAAATTTAAAAAAAAGTAGGACACAGATAGGATTTCGATGCCTCTAGGTTCTTACTGGAATTCTCACAGTACAATTACAATTCTTTTTTTTAAAAAGTGTTTTTTATTATATTGAACAATATATACAGCAGTACAATCTCAACACATATTAACACACATATTAACACTATACAATAATCAACATTCTCAACCTGTAAGAGCCTTTAAAAATATATATATAACAGATCTTTGTAATAAGAGTTGTTTGGAATCACTCTTCCGCCAGGCTTTTAACTAGAGTGATGGATGTCCCTTCCTCTTTTCTCGGCCTCCCTTCAGTGGGTCAGAATTGCTTACCCGAGATGGCATCTGTGAGACCTAATTCTAATGACAACTGCACTGGCCGAAGGATATAGTGGTCATTGATTAGTGTTTTAATTGAGTATTTGCCAATTCCTTTGTATTTTATATATTGCGTTCTTATTAAAACTAATGTAACCCACCCGGAGCCTGCCATGTGGGGAGGGCGGGATATAAGCTGAATAAAATGAATGAATGAATGAATGAATGAATGAATGAATGAATGAATGAATGAATAACAGGAGATCCCAGAAAGAACACTGGGTTGTATTCTTGTGTTTGGATCCAATTTGCCTCTTCGCTAGGTACATATGGATATTTCCCTTCCACAGGAAACCACCTCAATCCCTGAATGGGTAGCAAGCACATCTTTGGAATGGGAATAGGTTTTAGGATTGGAGGATCGAGCATTGACTTTTGTTTCCGGTTGAGGCATATTGTGCTTTCTTGTATCAATGATGAAATCACAACCAAAAAGAGCATAAGGAGTTGGTATGATGTTTGATATGTCTCATGTGCTGTTGGCTAAGGTTACTAACGCTTCCCCGCTGATTCTCAAATAAAGGGTACTTTGAAATGCAAATTTTGCTCTTGCTTATCTCCAATCAACTACTCCTGTTTGTATAAGCAATAAGTTGTCTGTAATGTCTTGGTTAGCGATGGATGAGTACAAGATTGGAATACCCGGAGAAACCTAATCAAGTGTGCTCATCAATGTCTGTATCTCATGAGATGCATACTTTGGCATAGATTTTCCTTCATTTTTAA
>NW_015166495.1:221418-230987 GCF_001447785.1 Gekko japonicus
GTGCATCCAGACACTGTTCATCCAAATATATATCCATTTCATAAAGAAGAATCCCCTGCCCTTCACTAGAAGAAGAAGAGGAGGAGGAGGAGATTGGATTTATACCCTACCCTACCCTTCACTCAGACTCAGCTCTTCAGTTCATGAACATAACTTCATGATCAGCCAAAATTCATGATGAATTTAAGTTCAGGAGTGGGTTTTTGCCCATCCTTATATATTGGTGATGACTGAGGACACTGAAATGGATCACAGTGAGAGTTGTAATGTTATGCAACTCAAGCCTGTAGGCCCCGGGGATCTGGGTGCAATGCCCCCTCCCAAATCTCCCCTGCCCCGAATCTTCCCTGAGGTGGAGAGAGACTAGGGCTGCTGGTCGGAGGGCAGCAATGGGAGCGGCAGAGAAGGAGTGCATGCCTGACACCAGCACAGCTGGCTCTGCCCCCAGGCCCGGCACATAAGAAGGACCTGACGTTATGAGCCTCGCCAAGGTACAACCACGAACTTCTACCTTCACCTGGACCTTCAAGAGTTGTGGGCCACTGAAAAGTTCTCCTGAGAACTTAGACCCCATTTTACTGTCACAACCTCCAAAGTCCCGAAAAATGTCCAGCTGTTCCTGTGGCTCCTTTTGAAGGAGTCTGGGGGACTCTCGTCTCCACCCTCTCTTCACCAAGCAGGGCCCCTTCTGCCGGGGCTGAGCAAAAGCGTGATTTGGAGAAGGTGGTAGGGGGAGATTTGCCTTGGAAAATGGGCACTGGGCTGTGGAGCTAATGGCAGGCACCCCTTCCATTCACCTACGTGGGAAGGGTGTCAGAGGTCAATGGGGGGTTGTGTTTCGATCCTTTCTCACAAGGTGACTTGGTGGGCTGCTCCTGCAGAACTGTTGGGAGCGCAAAACAAGAGAGAGAAATTGGTGGTGGGAGGAAAAAGATTAACCGATTAATTTAGTTAAATTAGCAACTGTGCCCCCTCTTTGCCGCTCCATGAAAAAAAATATCAAGCTTTGGGGCAGATCCAACGATTCCTTACATCCACATTCCCCATAGTGTTCTTAAAGTTTTAATCAGATGAAAGAGTAATTAATCTTTGAGTCTAAAGTTTTGACGCTATTCCCCAAGAGTTCTACTCAAGACTTCTGGGTACTATTCCAGGAGGACCTCTGGTATTACAGTTTTTAGAACTGTAGGTACCAAGTACCTGCAAAATCATTGTCTTCTATACCCAGGAGTGGACAGAGGTGTTCTTTTCACAAGAATGAAGAGCAGATCTCTTAATATGTCCCACATGGGCCATTTTTCCAAGAGCTTCTTTGAAAAGGAACTTCAGCTTTTTTGCCATTTTCATCGCTCTACTCCTTGGAAGCTAGATGCAATCTTGGAGAGCTGATCAGCTTCACTTGACCTCCAGCCATACGCAAAACTTCTGGTTCTCTCTCTTCTAGGTCATCAGTCCTAGGCTGAAATAGTAAGCATAAGCTTTGACCTTTACCCAAAAAAACCCAAATTGAACTGGTGACATATTCATAAAAGAGGATTCAGTTTAGTTCAATTCTCTTGCCTTGAAAAGGAAGGCTAGGCTGCGAGTGGGAAAGGTTTTCTTACACTCTGTTTGCTGTGGTATGGAATGAAGAACACATATTGAAGAATTCCTGCCTATGGTCTGGACCTCACGAGGTAAGTAAATCCCCATTATTGACAGAAGTAATGTGTGGATAAATGCTGTTCATCCTCAGAGCCAGACATCTTGGTATTTGCTCTGGTGCTCTGAGTTCTGGCCCAGATTTCCAGTGGACAGCTAATTTGTTTGGCCAGATCTGCTCCAACCTCTGGATCATTTTCATTTGTGAGACTTCACTTGCAGCAAGCAACCCACCCAGCTAAAATCTTTTTCTTTCTCAGCACCATTTCCCAACTGGCCTGGAACAGGGGCCTTTTCCGCCTCCTTCCCATTAACAATGAGTTGTATAACTTTGGGACTGATCCACTGAAGGACTGGTGAGGCTGTCGCTAGCCATGGCAGGAACAGTCCAGGTTTGCTGCTCAAAGTCTAAGGATCTCGGGCCAAACACCACAGACAACAAACAATGAAGAGAAGTTATGGTGGCTGACCAAATGCAGGGTGGCGGTGAGGGAAAAGTACATGCAGGATAATGAAGCTTGAGAGTCAGTTTGGTGTAGTGGTTAAGAGTGGCAGACTCTCATCTGGAGAACTGAGTTTGATTCCTCACTCCTCCGCATGAAGCAGCTGGTGACCTTGGGTCAGTCACAGTTCTCTCAGAGTTCTCTCAGGGCTACCTACCATAGGGTGTCTGTCATGGGAAAAGGAAGGGAAGGTGATTGTAAGCCACTCCAAGGCTGTATAGAAGCAAGTATGAATTTTCCAAATATGCTGGAAGCCCAGCAGATTGTACATAGGTTACCTGCAGTAAAAAGGGAAAGGGTTTGATCTTTTTTATGGTGCAGATCAGTAAATAAATAAAGCCACCACTGAGTTAATGGATAAAGCCAAAAAAATCTTGACACTGAGTCTTTGTTCCTGGGTTCTGAGCTAATGTTCCTAGTTAAGAACATAAGAACATAAGAGATGCCAATGTTGGATCAGGCCAAAGGCCCATCCAGTCCAACACTCTGTGTCACACAGTGGCCAGAAATACCAGTGCCATCAGGAGGTCCACCAGTGGGGCCAGGACATTAGAAACCCTCCCACTGTTGACCCCCCCCCAAGCACCAAGAAGACAGAGCATCACTTGCCCCAGAGCCCCTATCTATACCTTGTGGGTAATAGCCACTGATGGACCTCTGCTCCATATGCTTATCTAATTCCCTTTTGAAGCAGTCCATGCTTGAAGCTGCCACCACCTCCTGTGGCAGTGAATTCCATGTGTTAATCATTCTTTGGGTGAAGAAGCACTTCCTTTTATCCGTTCTAACCCGACCGCTCAGCAATTTCATGGAGTGCCCACGAGTTCTTGTATTGTGAGAAAGGGAGTAAAGTACCTCTTTCTCTACCTGCTCTTTCCCAAGCATAATCTTATAAACCTCAATCATGTCAATAATGTGTCCTTCTGTCCCCCCCCCCACCATCCTTCCTTCCTTCAATAATATTAAATAGTATACCATGACATCACAGCCATTTTATGGCAACTGTAGCAAGGGGATTACAAAGCAACTGAGAGGCAGAGTAGTTGTTCATTGCCTTCCTCTGCAAAGTCTTCCTTGGTGGCCTCCCGTCCGAGTACTACTGACCAATGCTCCCTCTAAGATGTGGAGTCTTATGAGCAAGAATTCTACTTGGTGAGCTACTAGCATTAAAGTGGTGAGCAAGCGATTTGGCTACTGCATAAATAAGTTTGCTCTGGAGCCAGCCCTTCCTAAGACAAAAATGTGTGAGCCAGAGGCTAAAAAACTGTGGGCTAGCTCACACTAACTCAGCTTGGAGGGAACACTGCTACTGACGCTGCTTAGATTCTGAGATTTGATGAGTTCGGGTGATTCCATGCTGCTTTCCTTTCCCAATTATTTAGTACAAAAAATATTATAGCAAAAGAGTGTCACACAACTCTTGGTTGCAGCAGGGTGGAATAGGGATCAATGTGGAACCCAATTTTTTTCCATTATATGTTCAAAGGCTAAGGGAATTTCAATATTGGTACATGCTTTCTATCAGCCAAGTGCTGTTTTTTTTTTCCCAAGGAGGAATGAGTCACTTGAGAGAGGTACAAGTAGGGTTGCCAAGTCAGAACTGAGCCACAGCGGGGGACTCAACCATAGAGTTTTCCCTCGGATGACCGTGGCCCCGCCCCCAGCGTGCCCGGCGTCATCACGTCACTTCCGGGTGACGTGCACGTCGGGGTGGAGTTCCCCCCGGGGTCCGATCTGCCGGCGGCGGGAACGGGCCTCTTAGGCAGGGGTTTCCCCACCCCCCGGGGGAACTTGGCAAGCCTAGGTACAAGCCGAATTATAACATTACTTCACAGTTTAATTCTTTAAAGGTAGCACTTCTCAGTGACCTGGAAGGTTATGATGAAGTTAAATAAAAATGAAACCTCCCCGATGATTATCAGGCTTTGCACTGCTGGTCAATTGGCCGTAATAATAATAAATTTGAAATATTAGGGAAATATCAGTCCATGAAGGCATTTCAAAATGTGTGAGTCATTTTGATACAGATTTACGAGGGGGAATGAATAAAACCGGAATTTAAATACAGAACCAATGTAAAAGGCATTACAACTGCTAGCACTTTATGTTTTGGAATTGTTTTTAGATGGTTTTATTTATGACTGCTCTTTCCTTAAGGACAATTTGGCTCTACAACCATAGGAAGGCAATTCCTGGACGAGAAGTTTATATCTGAGAACCACTTGGCATGTGATTGCACTTTTAGAGGCCTCATTTATTTTTTTACGCTGTGCCTGGTGGTTTATCTTGAAACAACTTGCTTCTGGTCCTTATTGAATTCATACTTTGTATTTACATGATTGTACTATATTTTTATAATAGCCAATGTGTTCCTCACTATTGACCTCTGAGGAAGGCCTATGTAGGCCGAAACACGTCAGGTCAGATTTATAAGCCCTTGTGTTTTATCGTTTGTTATTTATACATAACGTATGATTGGTCCCTTATATAATTTTAAAATTTCTGATTAATAAATACATGTATTTTTATATATTTCCTTCATTAAGTTTTTAATATTTGCCCCCTTTCTTACATTTGACTAACTTTTGTCAGGTTCTGGATTTTATTTATGTTACTACTGTTTTTATGTTGCTCTTGTAAGCCGCCCTAAGCCTGCTTCGGTGGAGGAGGCAGGGTATAAATTAAATCAATCAATCAATCAATAAATGTGTTAAATATTGATCTCTGTTGTCATGGCCACAATTGAGTCTGTGCTTTACATGTGACTGAGTTCACCAGTGTCAATGACCTTAATCAACCACAAAATTAATTCCACTTCATCCTCATTAAGGTCAGTGGGGTTTACGGTACGCCGGATTTTAGGAAATGCATGGATACATGAGAACACAACTTGAGAAAGTACTTCAAAATTTTAAAGCTCATGAAAACTCTGCCAGCGCCACTTATAAACCATCCTATTCTCTCTCTCTCTCTCCCCTCCCACACACAGAAGGAACAAGGCAGAGAATGTCATGGGAACTCCCAATGAGACAACGGTGACTGAATTCATCTTGATCGGGTTATCCGGCCACCCGCAAGCACAGGCTGTGTTCTTTACATTCTTCTTGATGGCGTACCTCATAAGCACTCTTGGGAATGGCCTCATGATTGTATTGATCATTGGTGACTCCTGCCTTCATTCTCCCATGTATTTCTTTCTCTGCACCCTCTCATCAGTAGATCTCGTCATCACCAACAATGCAGTTCCTGGGTCCCTGGTCAACTGCTTCTTTTACATGCCCACCATCTCCTTCTATGGATGCTTGGTTCAGATGTATGTTGGTCTATTACTTGTTGTAATAGAATGTGTCCTTCTGGCTGTTATGGCATACGACCGCTTCGCAGCGATATGCCAGCCACTCCACTACGTGCAGATCATGAGCTGGAGGTTTTGTACTACTTTAGTGTCTTTATGTGTGGTCCTTGCCTTACTGAATACCTTGATCAACATATTGTTGCAGCCAACAGACTTCTGTGGACAAAACATCATTAACCATTTTGTATGTGAGCTACAATCGTTCCTCAAACTGGCCTGCTCCGACACACACATTAGCAATCTCTATGTGCAGCTTTCCACCTTTGTTCTCGTGGTATCACCCTTTGGTTTCATTGTTGTAACATACGGGCGCATAGGATTAGCTGTCCTGCGCATTCGCTCCACACAGGGTCGCAAAAAAGCCTTCTCCACCTGTAGTTCTCACCTCACTGTGGTCAGTGTCTTTTATGGTACAATCATGATCATGTATTTGAAGCACGAACAAAAATCTTCCTCAGATAAAGACAATGTAATCGCTGCACTGTATGCTGTCTTAACTCCCTTGCTCAACCCGCTGATCTACAGCTTGAGAAACAGGGATGTGAAGGGGGCTTTCTGGAGACTGTTTGGTAGGAAAATGTCAGAATAACAATTAGCTCAACAGAACAATATACTCCACTTTTTCTTATGCTAACCTTTTCTTAGAAAAACATAATCAAATGTGATGACCAACACATCCATGTTTTGCCATGTGCACTGGAAAACCCTGCCAGCACCAATTCCTTACTACACAGAAACATGGATGAGTATTTATTATGTGTTGAGATTCCAGCTATATCCTGCACATAATTGGCTTCCAAAATGGAGATTAATCTGATGAGAAGTAGCCATCGTATTATATTTGAAAATATGGGTATGAAATGGTACCAATGACTCCACCTCCTGGGACAATCATAATTCTAATCAACTTTCACTAATATTGGCTTAGAAAGGAAGTAGGGTAGAAACTAGATTCTTGAAGTTCCCAGATGGTAAATAATGTCATGTGAACAGTGGATCCCAGAACACCTCTCCGGATTTTGGTGTTGGAATCCCATTTGAATCTTCACTAGTGAAACTGTAGCTTCACAAGCACATTTAGAGGGACCATGACGTGACACCATTAAATGCCTTTTGGCTCCATAATAGCCTATGGGGGCCTTTAGTAATCCCCATAGGCTACAATGGGGAATCTCATTGGGTATATATGGGGGTCTGGGAGGACTTTTTTTTAAGGTAGAAGCATAGCTTTTGGAGTCTCTACTCAAAAGACTCTCCAAGTTTCAAAAAGGTAGGATCAGGGGGCCCTATTGTATGGGCCCCAAAGGAGATTCCCCATCCTCTATTATTTCCAAAGGAGGGGGGAAAGCACAAAAGCAGGGGCTGCTGTCAAACCAGAGAGTCTCTGCAGTAGAAACTGAAGGTTGGGGGCATTTTTGCAGAACCAGTGCCACTGTGGCAATTCCAGCTCAACAAATCCAAGCAAGGGGGGTGGGGTTTGCAAGCCTAGCACAGCAGAACCAATAAATATACAGAGTGCCCAGCAGAACCCTGCATGTACAGAGTGCCCTGTAGAACCAATGTGACTGTTGCAATGCCAGCTCAATAAATCCAGACAAGGGTTGGTTTCAAGCCCAGCATAGGCAGTGCATGAACAGAGTGCCAAGCAATACCAGTGCAATGTACTAGTGCCTAGCAAAACCCAGTGCCTTCCTTTAAACGCTTTCCCTCTCCATTTAAACGCTTTCCCTCTCCATTGAAAACAATGTAGGATGGGGGCACCTTCTTTGGACACTCTGTACATGCACTTGTTCTGCTGGGCACTCAGTACATGCACTGGTTCTGCTGCACGATTTGTCTGTGCTGTGCTTGCACAGACACGCACCCCTGGCTTGGAAGTGTTAAAATGGCATTACCAAAGTGGCACTGGTTCAGCTGGGCACTCTATATATACACTGGTTCTGCTGGGCTTAGAAAAATCCCCCCCTTCAGTTTCTACTACAGAGACTCTCTGGTTTGACATCACTCCTTAGGTTTTTCCTGTTTCCCCCCACTTTTGGAAACAAAGGAGGATGGAAGCATCTTCTTTGGGCATTCATAGAATTGGACCCCTTGACCCAATCTTTTTGAAACTGGGGGGGGGGGCTTTTGAAGAAAGGCACCAGAAGCTACTCTGAAATTTTGATGCCTCTACCTCAAGAACAGCCCCTCAGTCTCCTGGATACCCCCAGATGGGTTCCCAATGGACTATAATGGTCCCTATGATGGACTGCACTTAAAAACAGGTTTCCTAATCCCGCAAAGTTAGAGAGATGGAAACTCTTAATTGTAACGGAGAGTCTGAGCGGCAGGCCGCTCCCCTTCTCCGACTGGTCAGCATCAGCTGAGGAAAACTATATGATCTGCCAAGTGCTGAAGGGGAGAGGATTATTCCATTCCTTTACCCTTTACTCTTGGGTCGCCCCAATAGCACTTTCTAGCATGAACCAGAGACCCACAAAACTCAGGCCAAGGAAGACACTTCTGGCTCTGAAACTCAAATCATAGCTCTGGAAACAGACTGTCCATTTTCAGGTGACAACAAGGCAACCCTCAGAGTAAACCTCCAGTCTTCTTCCTCACTCAGGAAGGAGTGGTGGCACAGAGGATTTATCCTCTGGTTAAAATAGTAACATCTGAGCTGAACAGGCTTGCTGTCAGTTCGAGCCCCGCGCTGGTGTGAGCTGCCAGCCTTGTCCCCAGCTCGCCGTCTACCCAGCGGTTCGAAAGCTTCAGTGAGTAGATAAAATGGGTACCACTCCTTAGAGAGAGTGGGCACACTGAACCCTCCCCTTCATGGGGTGGAGCGGTGTTAGCCGGCGAATGGAAGTCAAGCTCGCAAGATTGGAAAGCCTAGAGAGATCTCATCGGCATGGAAAAAGCCTGTAATGGGACATCCGGCCAGGCGATGGCAGTGTGGTGCTACAACTCAAAGGAGTCTGGAGACAGCTGAGGCCATCAAAAAGGCCGAGGAAAATGCCGTTCCGGATCACGTCTCATCTGCAACTGAACGAAACCCTCATCGGCTGTGAATGTGTGCAATTTAAGATGTATATATGCTGTCCTCCCTTACCCCACAACATTGTTAGTCGCTCGTGAAAAATGAGTAACTGTAAATCGCTCAGAGCCAGCAAGCTCTGCAGGACTGAGTGAGCAATAAATGGAAAGATTATTATTATTTATTATTATGCATATGAAACAGTGAGTTCCACCAGGTAGGTATCTAAATTTCTAAAGGCTATTCAAAGGCCGCCTTGTGAATAGCCCTGTCTCCAGAACCTCACCCAGCCCTTTTGTGTGATCCCATGTCTGTGTGATATTTGTCCTTCCTTGCTCCATCCCTCAGGATACCAAGATAAACCAATCAAGCATTCAAATTATTAAAGATCCTTCCTGACACTAATGAGACACCCATCTCCCATCTTTTATCTATATCTGGGAACCCATTCAACTGCCTTGGTAGAACCATCAATGGACATAAAATCCATTCAACTAGCCCCAACTTCTGTTTCATTTGTATGTTTATGTTTATTTGGATTTATATCCTGCCCTCCCCTTGACGGGCTCAGGGCAGGTTCCAACAATATAAATACAGTCCAACAAGATAAAATTCAATGGCAGCAGAGGTCCATCAGTGGCTATTAGCCACAAGGTATAGATAGGAACTCACAGGCTGGGGCAGGTGATGCACTGTATTCTTGGTGCTTGGGGGGAGCAACAGTGGGAGGGCTTCTAGTGTCCTGGCCCCACTGCTGGGCCTTCTGATGGCACCTGGTATTTCTGGCCTCTGTGTTACAGACTGTTGGACTAGATGGGCCATTGGCCTGATCCAACATTGGCTTCTCTTATGTTCAAAACAGGAGAGAGAAATCGGCAGGTGGGAGGTTAAAGATTAACCAATTGATTTAGTTAATTCACCCCCTCTTTGCCCCTCCATGAAAAAAATATCGAGCTTTGGGGCAGATCCAACGATCCCTTACACCCACATTCCCCATAGTGTTCTTAAAGTTTTAACCAGATGAAAGAGTAATTAATCTTTGAGTCTAAAGTTT
>NW_015166495.1:231320-231489 GCF_001447785.1 Gekko japonicus
TAGGCTGAAATAGTAAGCATAAGCTTTGACCTTTGCCAAAACAAACTTTGAACTGGAGGCATACTCATAAAAGAGGACTAGATTTACTTAAATCTTCTGGCCTTGAAGAGGAAGGCTAGGCTGCTAGTGTGAAAGGTTTTCTTGCACTCTGTTTGCTGTAGTATGGAAT
>NW_015166495.1:232448-240470 GCF_001447785.1 Gekko japonicus
TGAAGATTTACTGTGAGCTACAGCACCTCTGTGCTGCTGACTGAGCTCTGAGCAAGTGTGAGTTTTCCAATATGCTGGAAACGCAGGGGTTGTACATACATTATCTGCAGTGAAAAGGCTAGATATTCTTATGGTGCAGATCAGTAAATATATAAAGCCACCACTGAGTTAATGAATCAAGCCACAATATCTTGACATCAAGACACTGTTTCTGGGTTGTGGGTCAATGTACCTAGTTCTTTCTTCCTGTTCCTCTCCCCACCCCAGGTCCTTCCTACAATAATATTAATATTATACCATCACAGCTGATTTATGATGACCTTAATAAGAGGCTTTGAAGGCACATGGGAAGCAGAGGTAGCTGTTCATTGCCTTCCTCTGCAAAGTCTTCCTTGGTGGCCTCCCTGCCAAGTACTGACCCTCTTTAGCTTCTGATGATCTGATGAGATCGAGTGATTCCATGCTGCCTTCCTTTCCCAATGCTTTTATAGTACAATAAATATCATAGTAAAAGAGTGTCACAGACTCTTGGCTGCAGCAGAGTAGAATGGAACCTGCATTTTCCCTCAACCTCTGTTCATAGGCAAACTCATATCTTAAGGGAATTTCAATATTGGCACATGCTTTCCATCAGCCAAGTGCTATATTTCTTTTAAGGAGGAATGAGTCTCTTCAGAGAGGTGCAAGCCAAATTCTAACAGTATTTCAAATTCCTGAGTCTGGAGACTGAGCCCTACAAGGAAAGGCTAAGGGCCCTGGGAATGTTTAGTTTGGAGAAGAGGAGATTGAGGAGGGGGCATGATTGCTCTCTTTAAATATTTGAAAGGCTGTCATTTGGAGGAGGACAAGGAGCTGTTCCAGTTGGCAGCAGAGGATAGGACCCGAAGCAACTGGTTTAAATTACATGCAGAAAGGTATCAGCTGGATATCAGGAAGATCTTTTTCACAGTCAGAGTAGTTCAAAGGTGGAATTAACTGCCTAGAGAGGTGGTTAGCTCCCCTTCACTAACAGCTTTCAAGAAGAGTCTGGACGAATATTTGTCAGAGATGCTTTAGGCTGGTCCTGCATTGGGGAAGGGGTTGGACTAGATGGCCTGTATGGCCCCTTCCAACTCTATGATTCTGTGATTCTAAGATGTGTGTGAGAAGTTTAATGCTTTAAGGGTAGCACATCTCAGTGACCTGGAATGTTATGGTGAAGTTAAATAAAAATGAAGCCCCCCGAAGATTATCAGACTTTGCTACTGTTTTGTCTTGGGGACATATAAGTCCATGAAGCATCTGGGATTTAACACAATAGCAACTCACTCAGAGATGCACACTTTTATTCTCCATAGTAGCATATCTGGGGAGCATTTAGGCCACAGGATTTAGGCTTGGAATTCAGGTACAACATCAAAGACAATTTTAACAATCAGAGGAATCTTTATTTAGTACAGAGCTTAACACAGACTATCAGAGTTTACCAAAATAACAAGCCTAAGGTGATTTGCCTTAACTACACAGTAAAAGATACATATTTACCAAGTTCAGGAACATTCAAACAGTCCAAGGGATTTTGAAGGAAAAATCCATCTTTGCTCAACCATGTGGTCCAATTCACAAAGCAGTTCTTTGTCCCTCACGAGACAGCATTTCTAGGTGCCATAAAACAAGCAGAGAGAACAGGAGCAGAGAGCAAGAGCTAAGAGAGAGCTCATTCCCATAGGAATCAAACAATTATAGCCCAATTCAAGTCACAAATTAGATGTGGCTATTAGCCCATTGCGAGTGGGCATGGGAGGTGTCCAGTTGTCATAGCTGCATGTGGGGATAGGCTAGAAGTTTGGAGACCACGCCTGCAGTCACATGACCCAGCTTCTAGCTTCTCCATCACCTACGTGACTTGTTGAATGTGAGACAGAGCCAGGAGCCATCAGGTCTGCCTCTTCCCTTAGAGATGTGAAAGAATGTGTGGTTATATGGCATGGTTATAAAGATTCTCTGGCCAAATGGGCAGGCTATTTGGACTTGCGAGAGGAAATAAGACACAGCATGTTATCAGAATGTAATCACAGCAGAAGGCTTGAATTATAGAAAGCAGAAAGCAAAATTTTTATACAGTCAAGGCCACAATTGGGGCTGTGCTTTACATGTCACTGAGATCACCAGTGTCAGTGACCTTAATCAGCCACAAAATTAATTACACTTCATCCTCTTTATGGTCAGTGGGGTTTACGGTATGCCAGATTTTAGGAAATGCATGGATACATGAGAACTCGAGAAAGTACTGCTGAATTTTAAAGCTCATGAAAACTCTGCCAGTGCCACTTATAAACCATCCTATTCTCTCCTTTTTTTTCCCCTGCAGAAGGAACAAGGCAGAGAATGTCATGGGAGCTCCCAATGAGACAACGGTGACTGAATTCATCTTGGTTGGGTTATCTGGCCACCCGCAAGCACAGGCTGTGTTCTTTACATTATTCTTGATAGCGTACCTCATAAGCACTCTTGGGAATGGCCTTATGATCATATTGATCATTGGTGACTCCCGCCTTCATTCTCCCATGTATTTCTTTCTCTGCACCCTCTCATCAGTAGATCTCATCATCACCAACAATGCAGTTCCTGAAATCCTGGTCAACTGCTTCTTCTACATGCCCACCATCTCCTTCTATGGATGCCTGGTTCAGATGTATGTTGGTCTATTATTCATTGTAATAGAATGCCTTCTTCTGGCTATTATGGCATACGACCGCTTCGCAGCGATATGCCAGCCGCTCCACTACATGCAGATCATGAGCTGGAGGTTTTGTACCACTTTAGTATCTTTATGTGTGGTCCTTGCCTTACTGAATACCTTGATCAACATATTGTTGCAGCCAACGGACTTCTGTGGACACAATATCATTAACCATTTTGGATGTGAGCTACAGTCGTTCCTCAAAGTGGCCTGCTCTGACACACGTGCTAGCGAGCTCTTCATGCAGATTTCCAGCTTCTTTCTCCTAATCCCACCCTTTGGCTTCATCGTTGTAACATACGGGCGCATAGTCTTAGCTGTCCTGCGCATTCGCTCAACACAGGGTCGCAAAAAAGCTTTCTCCACCTGTAGTTCTCACCTCACTGTGGTCAGTGTCTTTTATGGTACAATCATGATCGTGTATTTGAAGCCCGAACAAAAATCTTCCTCAGATAAAGACAATATCATCGCTGCACTGTATGCTGTTTTAACTCCCATGCTCAACCCTCTAATCTACAGCTTGAGAAACGGGGATGTGAAGGGGGCTTTCTGGAGACTGTTTGGCAGGAAAACGTCAGAATAACTATTAGCACAATACAACAATACACTCCACTTTTTCTTATGCTAACCTTTTCTTAGAAAAAAAATCATCAGATATGGTGACCAACACATCCATGTTTTGCCATGTGCAATGGAATACCCTGCAAGCACCAATTCCTTACTGCACAGAAACATGGATGAGTATTTATTATGTGTTGAGATTCCAGCTATTTCCTGTGCATAATTGTCTTCCAAAATGGAGATTAATCTGATGAGAAATAGCCATTATATTCGACAAAATGGGCATGAAATGATACCAATGACTCCAGCTCCTAGGACAATCGTAATTCTAATCATATGTCAGATTTAACTAATATTGGCTTAGAAAGGAAGAAGGGTAGGAACTGGACTCTTGAAGTTCCCAGATGGTAAATAATGTTATGTGAACAGTGGATCACAGAACACTGCTCCGGATTTTGGTTTTAGAATCCTATTCACATCTGAACTAGTGCATCTTCACTAGTTGACTATAGTTGACTATCATTAACTATAACGGCCCCCATAGGCTATAATGGAGCCAAAGGTATTTAAAGGTGTCATGGTTCCTTTAAATGTGTTTCTGAAGCTACAGTTTCACTAGTGCATCTTCACTAGTGAAATTGTAGCTTCACAAACACATTTATAGTGACCATGACACCTTTAAATGCCTTCAGCTCCATTATAGCCTATGGCAGCCATTAGTCAATAATCCCGATAGGTTCATAGATTCTCACTGGGGATATGCAGGGGTCTGGGAGGACTTTTGTTAGAGGCAGAGGCACAAACTTTTCAGTGTAGCTTCTGGAGCCTCTACCCAAAATACTCCCCAAGTTTCAAAAAGTGTGGACCAGGGGGTCCTATTGTATGAGCCCCAAAGGAGGTTCCCCATCCTCCAATGTTTCCAAAGGAGGGAGGAAAGCACAAAAGCAGGAGCTGCTGTCAATCCAGAGAGTCTCTGCAGTAAAAACTGAAGTTTTGGGACATTTTTGTAGAACCAGTGCCACTGTGGCAATGCCTGCTCAACAAATGCAAACAGAGGGGTGGTTACAAGCCTAGCACAGCAGAAGCAGTGCATGTACAGAGTGCCCAGCAGAACCAGTGCATGTACAGAGTGCCCAGCAGAACCAATGCATGTACAGAGTGCGAAGTAAATCCAATGCCACCGTTGCAATGCCAGCTCCACAAATCCAAGCAAAGGGAGGTTCCAAGCCCAGCATAGCCAGTGCATGTACAGAGTGCCAAGCAGTACCAGTGCAATGTACTAGTGCCCAGCAAAACCCAGCACCTTCCCTTAAATGCTTTCTCCTTCTCCAATGAAAACAATGGAGAATGGGGGCACCTTCTTTGGACACTCTGTACATGCACTGGTTCTGCTAGGCACTCTGTACATGCTGGGCACTCTATAAATGCACTGGTTCTGCTGGGCTTGGAGAAACCCCCCCTTTCAGTTTTTCTACAGAGGCCCCAGTCACACGGGAGGCTTTTATCCGCAAGAGGGATGGATCGGGGGTGCATCAAGCGGGCACGATCACAACGTAGCATCTGGGAAGCAGCACACACCCATCCCCGATCCATCTCTTCCAGCCGAAGATGCTGATCAGGAAAAAACCTACAAAACACTAGTACTTACCGAAAAATCCGCTACAGGGGCAGACGTGTGATCGCCGGCGTGCCCATCTCTCCTGCAGCATGCGAGGTCTTGCCGAACTGCACATGCACATGCATGTACAGCGGGCTCGCCTCACTCTGTGGTCCATGGCTTCCCCCGGCATCTGATCATGCTGGGGAGGAACTGTGCGGCGGCTGGGGGGATCTGTCTGATCCCGCCGCCGCACTTCTCTTTTAGTGCAGCTCAAAAAAAGCCGCACTTTGGCTGCACCTATTCCCCCCAGTGTGACCGGGGCCAGAGACTCTCTGGTTTGACATCAGTCCTTTTGTTTTTGCTGTTTTTCCCCACTTTTGGAAACAAAGGAGAATGGAAGCACCTTCCTTGAGTACTCATAGAACTGGATCCCTGGTCCAATCTTTTTGAAAGGGGTGGGGGGGTTTGAAGAAAGGCACCAGAAAGTACTCTGAAATTTTGATGCCTCTACATCAAAAAACAGCCCCCCCATGACTCCTAGATACCCCCATTTAGATTTCCAGTTGACTATAATGGTCCTTGTGAGGGACTGCACTTAAAAACAAGTTTCCTACTGCAGCAAAGTCAGAGAGAGAGAAACTGAAGAGTTAACTCTTCACTGGAATGGAGACCTTGAGTGACAGGCTGCTCCCCTTGTCTGATTGGCCAGTGTCAGCTGAGGAAAACTATATGATCAGCTGAATTCTGAAGGGAGGGGATTATTCCGGAGTTATTTCATCAGTGGGAACCATTCTGAAGTCTGACAGTTGGTTTCTGACAGAGTCTGCTGGAGTCAATGAGTCTGACAGAGTCAGTCAGACAGGTTCACCTTTGCACTGCAGGGAAACAACTCACCTTAACTGTTTATACCTATCCTGAGGAATAATTCAATATAAGAATTTAGAGTCTAAGTATCAGCCTAAGATGAAGTTCACTTTACACAGACACCAGAACTGAAATTGGAATTGAGATTTTGTGAGGGTGGTTGGGTAGTGCACTGAAACTCCCTTTCATGCCAAAAGGAAAAGGGTTAGATGTTCTGAGTAGAAGAAGAATTCCTGCCCACTTACACAGGGGGGTTAGCTCTGAGGAGGACCGTGGTCTGTTGTGAAGGGAAACAGTTTTAGACAACTCAGGAGATAGAAGTAAACTGTGGTTTCATGAAAGGAGCAAGCTAGGTACGCACAAAAAGAGATAATCTCTAGAAAATTCGCTCAACACAGCGTCACAAGAAAGCCTTTTCCACCTGTGGGTCTCGCTTCACTGTGGTCAGTGTCTTTTATGGTACAATCATGATCATGTACTTGAAATCCCAAGCAAAATCTGCTTCAGATCAAAATAAGGTCATATCTTTTATGTACAGGGTCTTAACTCCAATGCTTAACCCCATGATCTACACAGCTCGTAGAAACAGGGATGTGAAGGGTGCTTTCTGGAAAGTGTTTGGAAGGAAAATGTCGGAATAAATATCAGCACAATACAGCAATACACTCCACTTCTTCTGATGGTAACCTTTTCATACAGAAACAACATTTTTACTCTGAACATTGCGTAATTCAACATATATGACGAATTTTGCAATGTGTGGTGGAAAGCCACTGCCAGTACCAATTTCTTGCTGCGTAGAGACATGGACAAGTATTTATCACTTGTTGACATTCTGGCTAGTTCTTAAACATAATTGGTTTCCATACTGTAAATTAATCTGGTGTGAAGTTGTGCTTCCATTGGGAAAATGAGCACAAAATGGGATCTGTAAATTATAATCAAACTCATGTTAAAAATATATAGTTGGTGGAGGGTGGAGCCAAGCAGCGCATGGCGGACGCATAGTAGAAAGGTTCCCGACCCCTTTTCCCTTATACCGACTCGAAATTACCTTTTCTCAGCTTAATGCCTAGAAGAAGCATGAGAAAATTGACAGGAAACAACACAGATAAAAATCCTGGTAGAAATCAGACGGTGTAAGCCTTTTTCCCGATCAACGCTTCTCAAAAAAACTCGGCCCCAATCTCTAGACCCGTGGAAGATACAACAACTGATACTCAGACACCATCGGAGACACCCATTACGAGAAATGACTTACATACCCTGAGAACAGATATACTTAAAGACATGACGTCTTTAGTTTCGGATCTTCTGAAACCGGTACACTCCTCCTTGGGTGATTTAGTCGAGGAGGTAAAAGAAGCCTCTAAGACAGCGAAAAACACTTTGGAAATGGCCCTCACTCTGCAAGAGGAGGTAAGAACTTTGCAAACTTCAGAAACATCATCGTTAAACCGCATAGCTATCTTAAAGAATAAATGGAGACAATATAATTTGAAATTTCACGGATTTGAGGAGGGGGCTGAAGAGGGCAAAAATGCATATATATTTGTAATTATTTTACTACTGGCGAAAGTAACAAAGTTCTTGAAATAACATTGCTTTATATTATATTTTTAATTCAGAGTGAACATTCTATGCAGATATAGGTTGATGGTACATTTGCTTATTAGACAATTAGTCTAAGTTTATAAATCCCAATTCATAGTTATGGCTAGGGTTATGACTTTTATATAATTGGTGGAAATGCTTATATATTTGCAAGTATTTTGCTACTGGTTGAAGTGAGAATGTTGGGGTTTTTTTGTTTTTTTTATTAATTTCCCTCTCCTAAAAAGGAGAGAATTTTATTGCTTTTACATTTCAGAAAGTTAGGGAGGGTATATAGAGGGGTAAAGAAGAGTGTTGAGTGATGTTAAAAATTAGTATATTAATCTTTTATTAGTAAAGTCAAAGTCAAAATCTTCTTCTGCAGCTGGACAATCCCTTTTTCTTCTATATCTTTCCAAATCGGTTAGTTAGTGTGTTAATAATGTCCTTTTGGGGTTAGTATTATCTTTTATTGCGCTTTCCGAACTAGTTCTCAAATGTTGGGGTGCTTCCCTTTTTTGTCTCCTAAATTGTATTTTGGCCCTCTAGCTGCTCCTTTGTCTTCCTCATCTTTCACCTCTCCCTCCGAGCTGCTGTCTTCTTCGCTGGTTCCTGCCATCCACTTAGCGAGTTCTGCCTCGTCCTCTGAGCTGGCGTGCCTCTTCAAAAAGTCTTGAGCCTT